>NC_060143.1:465194458-465386958 GCF_021461385.2 Schistocerca piceifrons
CACGGAGGAAGACTGTTCATTATCAGAGAAAGTAGTCGAACTTTCGGATCAGCTAAATAATATATCTATGAAGGTAGATGATAATCTGAATGACACAAGACCGGTAGTCTTTACTGACACAGAAGAGTTTGAACAAATTAGGAAATTCAAACAAAATCAGAATCAAATTAATATGCAACACAAAAGAGAAATCTGGGAAGTACAAGATCAGTTGGCACAAGTAATACAAGAATTACATATTTCAGAGGACGCTCGAGGTCCAAAACTGGAAGAGGAACATAGAAATACGGAAAAGCCACAAAATAATAACACTAGGCACTTCGGAAATTATGAAAGAAATTGGCAAGGTGCACCGAATTTTGAGATGGAACCGCCGACACGACGTAACAATGACCGATATGCGACTCGCTGTCATGATGACTTTGACTATAAGCTGTTCATTACTACAAATAAATTCAAAACATTTACGAATCCCGGCAACAACATTCATAAATTCTCTCATTGTTTTCATCCCAACTGGTCATTAGAGCACAGATTAGATGTTATGTGTGGCTACTTAGAGAATGAACCAGCTGTAAGAATGCGATCGGTCATTCACGATTGGAAGGATCAGTGAAGGATCAGTGAAGGAGAATTTTATCATGCCTTTGTCTCAGCGTATTGGTCTCAAGCTACTCAAGATCGCGTAAAACGTAGCATCATAATGATGAAACATTTCGTAGAATCTGAATTTTCCAGTCTTGTCAAATATTTTGAAGACATGTTGCATAAGAATCAGTATCTGTCAAACCCATACAGCCCCTCAGAACTTATTCGCATTTGCTTAATCAAATTGCCTGAACATTTACGACATATTATTTTGGCAGGACGTTGCAAAGACGACATGGAAGCTTTTCAGGGACTGTTACAAGAATTAGAAATTGACACTGACAATCGCGGGACGTGAAAACAGGAACACAACAATTACAGGTGACATCCGTCACAATTCCGCGATGACAGATATAATAACTGGACACGACAAGGCTATACTTACAACGCAAATCGTGACCAAACCAGTCACCGCCCATATGACAACCACTGGCAGAGTAATAATATCATATCACCTCTCCGTGGCAATGACTATGACAGCGACAATCAGAGAAACAGACAATATGGGAGACAGAATAACTTCAGATGCAATGGTCCACCGCTCAATTACGATTCCGGAAGAAATTCTCCACCACGTGACCGACAAGAAAGAAACTATGGAAACTACCGACAAGACGACAGACGATATAATCTTAACAACAAACCAGAATTTGATCATAACTGGCGGCATTGAGACAGGGCAGTGCCTTCTTGAGATGTCTAAATTGTAGAAGTTAGGTCTCCTAATCCCAATAACGATGTGCGACAACAGAGAGACAGTAGACAATGACTCACACCGCTGGCAGCCACAACACGTACTTATGAAGCTGACGACATAGCTGCCGTGGCTATTAATTACGTAAAAATGGAAGACATTAGGGACATCTTACTCTAGGAACACGACGTAAAAAAAAACAACATTGCATATACCATAATTCACATTACAGTAAATGTAAAATTTATGGCAGTACTTGACTTTGGCAGTCCCACTTCAGTAATTAGTGAAACAGTTTTTGCAAATGCAACAAATCGAATGATTGCCCCACACTTCCGTTATGTAAGATTAAATTACAAGGTGCAATCTTTGGAAAAAGTATAGATGTACGCCAACAAACCAACATAGAATTCTTTTGTCAAAACCACGGATTCTCTATGAACATTCTTATTGTTCCATTATTGTTGACAGAAATTATATTGGGAGTAGACTTTTTGAATGAATGCAAAGCAATCTTAAACTTTCGCAATGCTAAAATAAGTTTAGAGAAAGAAGGTAAGTCAATAGCTTTGAAATTTTTAGATTGGCTCTCAAACCATGACGAGGAAATTAATCGGCTTTACCTCTTGTTAGACAACAGTTCAGAATTTTCGACGGAACTTGACACTAACAATCACTCTGCAAGTATAGACAGGGATGATATCGACGGAGTATTTGATACTAATGACTTAATTCAGAATAAAATTCAAACACTTGACAACTGTAATGACACTGATAGGCAGGACTTTTTTGACATTTTACAAGCATATTCCACAGTTTTTACTCACAAAACAGGAACAATCGAGGGATTTCAATAACAGTTTTGTGATCATGAGCATACTAAATTTTGTGTTAGACCATACGTAATTCCGGCACATTATAGGGACTGTGTTAGAACACAAATACAATCTATGCTTGACGAGGGCATTGTTTAGCCTGCAGTAAGCTCATACAACAATCCATTCCATGTTGTTGAGAAGAAAAATGGATCGATCAGGCTTGTCTTAGATTCGAGACAAATCAATACTATCATCATTCCTGAAGCAGACAGAACGCAAACGTTAATTTTAATGGTGTAAAAGTGTTGCCCTCTATTGATCTCAGATCCAGCTTTTATCAGCCCTAACTTCATCCAGAATGTAGAAAATACACAGCTTTTCTTTGTTTCGGCGTTTGTTATCAGTTTCGGAAACTTCCTTTTGTTTTAAACATTTCTTCGGCAGCATTCATTCGTGGCCTAAATTCCATATTATCCGAGTTATTAAACGTCATATCACCTTACATGTGGACGATATTCTAATAGCAGAAGCCTCATGGGAACAACATAAGCCGGCCTGAGTGGCCGAGCGGTTCTAGGCGCTTCAGTCCGGAACCGCGCGACCGCTAGGGTCGCAGGTTCGAATTCTGCCTCAGGCATAGATGTGTGTGATGCCCTTAGGTTAGTTAGGTTTACGTAGTTCTAAGTTCTAGGGGACTGATGACCTCAGAAGTTATGTCCCATAGTGCTCATAACCATCTGAACCATTTTTTTAAACAATATAATCGCATCCTCAACAGAGTGTTACGTATTTTTGCAGAATCATGAATTACAGTTAACTTGGAAAATATCAGTTCGGTAAGTCAAAGGTGAAGGTTTTGGGGCAAGTTATTTCTTCTGAAGGCATTCAGCCAAATCCTAAAAAGTTAGAAGCAATCAGAGCCTTTCCAGTTCAATCCACAAAAAAGCAAGTCCGCAGTTTTCTAGGTCTCGTAAATTTTTACCGTCGTTTTCTGAATATGCAAATTCTAGTAACACCAAAACTTTATTCTCTCACTGGAAAAATACTACGTGGAACTGAAATGAACAGGCACAGTTGGAACTCAATTCTTTGAAAGAAGCGCTACTTAGCGCGACAATACTAGCTCATTCAAATCTGTCACAAGATTTCTGCCTTAGCTCGTATTCTTCTAAAGTCGGTCTTGGAACCCATTTATTTTAAGAAGCCATAGAAAATGACACTACTGTTCAGAAAAACATTGCTTTTGCTAGCTGCGTGCTAAGAAAATAATTATTGTGTCACTGAATTAGAAGCTTTAGCTATCGTTTGGGCATTTAACAAATTCCGTTTATTTCTTTCTGGTAAACACGTAAAAGTATACAGTTCATAGTGCATTACAATTTCTTATGTCTTCAAAATTAAATCTTTGGGCAGTGTTTCTGCAAGAATGCCACTTCACAATAGTCTACATTTCTGGCAAGGAGAACATTGTTGCAGACGCACTGTCATATGCACCGGCTGGGCTTGAGAAAAGTAACATAGATAGCAGCCTCGAGCAAAATTTCGGTATTCTTTATATTCAGAAATTTGCCTTTGAAAACTTCATCACCACACCTTTAAAGGACATTGCTCATGAACAAAATAAAGATCAGATTGGGAAAGACATCAAAAGCAAGCCACACGGATTCGGCATTATTATCTGGTTAGAAACAACATACTCTTCAAACGCTGCACTGTTGATGACAAACTATGGGTATTTTGCATTCCTGATGATTTTGTTAATAAGCTCATCTGGTACACTCATTTCAGCTATGCACATTTTGGTCCACGAAAATGTTATCATATTCTTTGGACGACTTGTTATATTAACAAAATGGAAAAGAGAATTCGGAGAGTCTTGTCTATTTGTAAACTTTGTCAAAAAGCTAAACCATCTAGCATCTCACATCATGATCCTTTGTTTCCTGTTATTCCTTCTAAATTAAAAGAATTTGCTGCTGTTGATCTCTTGGGACCCCTTGTCAGAACATAGAATGGATTTTCGTACGTTCTAGCAGCTGTTGAACTTACTTCAAAATTTGTTTCTTTCCCTCCGTTACGTAAAGGCACTGGACGGTCTGTATCCAACGCCTTCATTAAAAATTTCTTACGTGAAGTTGGACACGTTGCTAAAGTCATTTCAGATAACAGACCGCAATTCAGATCTGCTGTTTGGTCACGCATGCTTCAGAATCATAAAATCAAACCTGTTTTTATTTCATTGTGCTCACCACATTGTAACCCATCTCAACGGATTACGAAAGAAATCAATAAGCTTTGCAGACTTTATTGTCACAGAAAGCATCAGTATTGGGACAGATATTTTCACTTACTTCAAAACGTACTGAATGAAATGCTTCATGACTCCACTGCATTACCACCTATCTTGTACAGAAGAATGAAGAACCTTGTACCTTTTCCGAATACATGTAAACTTCGACACAAAGACATAATTGATTTGGCTATTAAAAATATAAATTCTGCTGCAGACTAAAGGAGAAAACTGCATGGTAAAGCAAATGCAAAGTAACTATATATTGGCCAGAAAGTTCTCATTAAAGCTCATTCATTGTCACATAAGAAGAAACACTTGAGTCACAAATTCTTTCTGACTTACAATGGACCTTACAGAATCCGACGTATACCACATGACAATTGCGTTGAAGTTGAAACTCTGCGTACTAGGAAGAGTAAAGGTTTACACCACATTTCACATGTAAAGCCGTTTATTGAGAGATAATCTGCTTTCTGAATTAGTCATTACTATAAGATTTCTTCTTCACATTACTAGTACGGTTTGTCACACTTAGAAACTGTTAACATGCAACAATGTTTTGGAGTTAACTATCCAGTCAAGAAGCTAGGGAACTTATTTAGACAGTAATTACAAATGCATTGTTATAGTGAACAGACGACACAGTGTTATTGTGTGTACATTCTTCCACGATTATGTAACGACTATAAGGCTTACATATTTGGAACATATACTGCTAATGAGATTTTAATGCAACATTTTGGTTTACTTGAAAATACATTCTGGATTTGAAGTACTTTCTGTGAGCTTACCGATGGCTTAGTATTTGGTTTGTTTGTCAGCTACGCGATTATATCACGATGCTACTAATGAGTGACACAGTTTACATTGTTGCTTTTGCACTGTATCTGTTTTATATCTGCACAGTTTTCCTGTATAATTCTGGAAAGTAAAACATGTTTTAGTAGTAACTTTTATGGTATAGTTACAATGAGACAGCCTTTCCGTAGCACAACAATACATTACGGTATAGTACTTTCTTGATCATGACAATAAGCGTAATAACTACGATATCTATATGCATAGCATTTCACTTTTGTTTATGACGAGGTAAGTAGATTGATTTCTGCAGAATTTTGCTTATGGAGGACGATAACTACGACACTTGGCACATTTTTACCGTCAAGCAATGACAGAAATTATCTTACAGCAAGACTCAGAGCTTAGCGCTACAGGAAACACATTTGAATGATTAAATTTTTGTACTTGGAACATTTTTAGAAAGATTCTTGAATTACAAAGATACAAAGAAGGCCTTCAGTGACACGTTTTATTCTGTTGCTGTAACCTGCAACACCTGATGGTGTAATTACATTAATCCTCAGGGGGTAAACGCCTACTTTGTGTACTAAGCGTGTGGCAAGCGCTAGGAGCCCTAGCTAACATGGTATTTGCTTATACAACTTTACACATCGGTACCATATTTCTCTAACACAGAATTACACAGCTATCTGTTCATTTAAGAGGGACAAACATTTTGTTTTTACTACATCAGTGAATTCACACTTACGAAATTGTATTTTATCTGTGCTTTGTGAACTGTTCATATTTTTTTGGGACCATTGTGATGCTATGAGAGCTTAGAATGATGTATTTTGTATGGCATCATGAGTTTTGAAGCATATTTGAGGTAGATGACTCTATTGAAGCGGCCAGACAGAATTTATTAAAGGTTTTGAGATTATTGGAGGAAGCTACAACGATTTTGAGATTTTATTGATGTGCTATGAAGATATTATTATGACTATGATGTGTATTATGCTGCTGAGGTATGTTTATGATCAATAAGCGGATGCTATATGAGGAATGTGATTATGTGTTTATATATATATATATATATGAATAATGGGGTAGAAGTTGGGACTCTGGTTTGTGAAAAAGGATGTTGGAAACCAAGAATCATACTTTAAGAGTTATGAAATGTGTGCACATGAATGAACGTGAGTATCACAACACTGCTGTTCATGAGATTTCATTTCTACACATTTCTACTGTAATTTTTCAACCTGTGAATTTTTTTTATTTTATATGAGACTGTCACTGTAGTGGAAACTGCTTTCATAAATATTTCAGTAAAGAAGGTAGGTGACCTTGATGTAATGCTCTGTGGGTGCTCGGCTGTGAGACAGTCTCCTGGAAAAAAACCATTAGTGTGTTTCTTTCAGAGGCACAAAGAGAAAAAAAAAGGGAGGCCATTAAATGAGAAATATTTTACATACAGACACCTGATTATGACTACTGTCTAGTTGAGAGATTTTTTACTGCCCTGTGAAATACCATGTGGCTAGTGAATGACGTTTCATGCTCATTTGGTTTTATATCTAGTTTCTAGTTGCACTGCAGCATTGGTTAAAATAAAATTTAATATATGTACAAAATATCACTATTTTCTTTCTACAGATGCATTAAAATATAATTTTATGATCTACTTTCTCAAAAAAAAAAGGAGCACAAATAGACATTTCCCTTCACAGGAATGCATACATAATCTTTTCAACGACTTGGTAACTTGTTTGGTAGAGTAAGTTATCGTGATGCATCACTCGAGTGTTAAGAGTGACATAGGTATTAGACATTTCTTATCTTTACTGTAGTATTTTCTCTGTTTGAGCTTTGTCATGTTTAGGTATAAGTTATTGCATTTGTTGCTGCTGTTTGCCAGGCATAGTGCTACTGAATTTCACTTTGTATTACTCTGTTACGCCAGTTTTATTACTGATTTATTTTTCTTGTTGCTGCACATTGGCTCATATTAGTTGTAATGTTGCATTTGCTTTGCTAATTTAGATATACTGCTGCTTGCTTTGCCAATTTGCATTTTTTTGTCATTGCTGTTTGTGTTAATTGTTTTGTGCTGCTGCGTTGCCTCATCATTTTATGCATGTGAGCTCAGTAGATTTAAGTTAGCTTAAGAGGGGGTAGGGTATGTAAGAGAATGAGTTCTGATGAATTGGAAGAAATGCATTGAGAGGCTATAAGAAAAAGATTTGGTAAAAAAAGTAGTGTACAATGAAGAATAATTATTTTGAAAAAGGATATGAACAAAAAAGTAGGGCTTAGGGACAACAGGTTTAGTTAGAATTTTCTTGGAAATAAATGATGAGGTAAGATAACGGAAAATAAATAATGAGGTAAGAAATATGTGAACATATAAATACAGAAAGCATGTTTGGATAGGATTTTTCTTTTTCTTTTTTTTTTTTTTTTTTTTTTTTTGCGAGAACAAATGTTGAAATAAGAGGAAAGATCTACGGAATGAAGTTTTAGGTTGGACTGCAGTACCAAATGTTACACTGAAAACAAACCCTGTCCTTTCCTTTTGTGTTATTCCGCTATGTGTTTGTGTACCCTTGTGTATTTGTGTTCTTCCTGTCTTTATGTGTCTATCTGATAAGAATTATGTTGTAGAATTTTTCTAATACTAAACTACATTCACTATGATGAGGAAAACTGTTTTCCTCAAACACTTTGGAAAAATGTTTCGATATTATTTACTCTGTTATGTTTTCCTTTAATGATCATATGTCAAATAAATGTTTGGATATTCTTATTTATTTACTTATGTCATAATTCCTGTAACACCGACGTATATGCTTATTTCCATTCTTTTGTAATGCCTGTATTACTGAAAATGTTATCTGTATTATTATGTTCTTTAACGATGTATTTTGTACCTTTGTAATTGTGTTCTTATGTTGTAATTTTATTTTTGTATAGATATCAGTTCTTCAAATTAAGTTTCTTTTCACTGCACATGTTTCTGTTTGGTCATAGTATATACACAATATGTGAGAAGTTTAAAAATAAAGACTGTTAGTGCTTGCACATGAGTTGATAATTCTGCAAGGGACTGGTTAACAGCACTGCTGGTTCTAGGGACATTCCAGAAAGTTTGTGAGTGCACAAGTGGTGGTTTATGGACTGGCTATATTATCCCCAAGACTCTTCGATGGTGATTGTGCAGTCGGACAGTCGTAACAGATGGCTGCTGGCCATCTCTAGAAGGACTACAGTGGGTCTGCCCCTTTGATGGCCCATCAATACCATTATTTCTACAAGGACTCCAGTGGGTCTGCACCTCTGGTGGCCCACCAATACCATAATCTCTACCAGGACTACAGTGGGTCTGCTCTGTGATGACCTACCTACCAAAATTCTTCAAAACTTTTACTGACTCTGCTGTGTGTTTGCTCTGTTGTAGCTCATTACCTGTCTACATGTCAAGAATTAGCACTGTCTTTCCGTTGGAAGGACAACACTACTTCTTCAAGATTGCATGGAAATCCACTATTTCTGTGTGCATTTTCTTTTACTGCTCAGACTTTGTACTACTATGATGAATGATCAGGACTGTCTTTATGGACTGTGAGGACATTTCTTGCTTTTGACCAACAGTGTTCCAATAAGTGTGTGCATTTGATATATTTGTTATCGTTAATATAAAAAAATTTTAGCAAATAATTATTGGGCACTGCCCAAAACAATTTGCAAAATTTTTTGTAGGGAGCATGGGGGCTATGTAAGTTAGGCTGCTTAGGATTTTATGTTGGTAGCGCCACGTAGCGCTCTGTATGAAAATCACTTACTGCACTATGTGCAGTCTGTGGCTGGTTGGACTCATTGTTGAAATATTCACTAGTGTAGTGTTGGGCAGTTGGATGTGAACAGCGCGTAGCGTTGGGCAGTTGGAGGTGAGCCACCAGCAGCGGTGGATGTGGGGAGAGAGATGCCAGAGTTTTGAGCGGACAATCTGGACGTGTGTCCATCAGAAAAAGGAAATTTGTTTAATTGGATGCCACAAAAAATATATTTTATGACTTTTGAACGCTATTAAGGTAAATACATTGTTTGTTCTCTATCAAAATCTTTCATTTGCTAACTATGCCTGTCAGTAGTTAGTGCCTTCAGTAGTTAGAATCTTTTATTTAGCTGGCAGTATTGGCGCACGCCGTATTACTGTAGTTCGAGTAACGAAGATTTTTGTGAGGTAAGTGATTCATGAAAGGTATAGGTTATTGTTAGTGTGGGCCATTCTTTTGTAGGGATTGTTGAAGCTCAGATTGCGTTGTGGTAAAAAAAATATTGTGTGTCAGTTTAGTGATGATCAGAATAAGTAAAGAAAGAACTGTATGCGTATGTTCGGTTTTACTCAGCTGTCTTTGTATCAAATAACATAGAAGTTTACTAGCACAGTCATTCACAATTTTTCTAAGGGGGCGTATCAGTCATATAAATTTCATATGCAGCAACATACTGTGTAATGTGCAGCAAACTCAAAATCAAAATGAGCCCCCTGTCCTTCATTTTTTCGAATTTATAGCAGTGTCTTACTTCCTTGAAAACATCAGAGTAACTATAAGCTTTAACGAAGTGTAGTCACATCATAATGAACCTTACATATAAAGCTAAAAGTTTGATTAGGCCTGCACCTCGATTCTGTCAACGCCGACCGGCAGAGGGGTAGCAACCACTGCCGGCCTCCCCTTCTGAACAAATGAATGAACTCGCCCAGTGCTTTGCACGAAAACTGGTCACTGTGCATCGGCCACAATATCCTGCGTGGACTCTTACGTTCTGCATTATCTATTCATGGCTTTATAACTTCCACAAACATTTGAAATTCAACGTTTTGTGTTTACATTTAATAAATAGTCCACACTAAAAAAGAAACACGAAACGTAAGTCAAACAACAATGAAAAACGATCTGCATTCAACAAAATTAACCTTCAAACTGACTGTTACTGAATAAAAATAAATGAGTCATGCAGTAGGATTCGACTGCCATCTACCACGCTGCCATATTAACAACACATGCAAGGCGGTCCGCTAGATGTCACTACTAGCGCTCGCACTGAATCTTTGCTCAAAAATCAAATAAACAAGTTGCTAATTTGATGAAACCACCGCGACACCGCTACTGTAAGACCTCGACGCCCTTAGGAGTTCAAAAATCCCTGTTCTAATGTCTTCTGCTGCCAAGTGGGTCAGCAGCAAAACAGAACATTTGATGCTGACTGGGTCGTCTGAGTATGTCAAATTCTTGAAGTTCAGCAAACTCATGAAGTCACACTGCAGACAGATTTTATCTGTTCCCTGCATCTGCTCTGTTTTATTTTCTGAAGCATTTTAGTGACTAATTCAGTTCAAATGGTTCAAATGGCTCTGAGCACTATCGGACTTAACATCTTAGGTCATCAGTCCTCTAGAACTTAGAACTACTTAAACCTAACTAACCTAAGGACATCACACACATCCATGCCCGTGCAGGATTCGAACCTGCGACCGTAGTGGTCGCGCGGTTCCAGACTGAAGCGCCTAGAACCGCTCGGCCACTTCGGCCAGCACTAATTCAGTCTTGTAACCATTACACATAGCGGTTTGCTCCAGAATAGCTATTTCATTTATTCCTATATTGCTCACTCGCTCCTAGCGTAAGCAATCTGTTAATTAAGGAACGGCGGCGGGGGTGGCCGAGCGGTTCTAGGCGCTACAGTCCGGAACCGCGCGACCGCTACGGTCGCAGGTTCGAATCCAGCCTCGGGCATGGATGTGTGTGATATCCTTAGGTTAGTTAGGTTTAAGTAGATCTAAGTTCTAGGGAACTGATGACTTCAGAAGTTAAGTCCCATAGTGCTCAGAGCCATTTGAACCAATTAAGGAACGGAAATACGCTGTTGTTATATAGTGAGGTCATTTGGTTTTTCAAGCACAGTATTAAATAAAAATGTAGTTGACAAACACAAATTTAAATTTTTTAACGTAATCAGCTGCATCGTTCGTTTCCATCAGGATATCGTCGGCAGATCCGCGATACGCCCTACTGGGACTTTCGTAAAAACATGGCGAACAGTTTACCTGACTGCTCTGCAAACCCATTTTGGTGATGTAGCCTTAGCCCATATATGACCAGCGTTAGCGATTCTGCCATGATTAGTGTGTACCCTGTTAATCGCTGTCCATGTTCCGCTTGGTTGGTCGAAGGCGGAGGTTATTTCTTACGTAGGGAAAGTTGTGGTAATGTGGAGGGCAAGCTTCTGTTCAGTCTCGCTTCCATGGTGGGAAATGCGATGTGCGTATTTCAGTGGCCGTTTTCATGGATGACTTTCTTGACAGAA
This sequence comes from Schistocerca piceifrons, assembly GCF_021461385.2. Taxonomy (NCBI): domain Eukaryota; kingdom Metazoa; phylum Arthropoda; class Insecta; order Orthoptera; family Acrididae; genus Schistocerca; species Schistocerca piceifrons. The sequence goes on from NC_060143.1 coordinate 465,206,067, forward strand.
ACCAGAAACCGGTGTCTTTATGGATAGGAGTTAGAATGTTAGGTGGTATCCATTCGAACTCAATAGATCTCCTTCTCGTCGTAAGTCATGGGACCGCGGGGGAGGGGTGTGGGGGGGGGGGGCGATTCCTCGATATCGGCACTATTCAATGCGTGCTGATCTTAGTGTACCACTGATAATTCTCATTGTGTTGTTCATCCACAATGAGACCTGTGCAAGCATGTTACCTATACATGCTGAATCTATGCCTATCATCTTCTTTAGCGATAGTCACGTTAAGAAAATTGATTGCACCTTTACATTCATATTTTACTTTGGGATGAAAACCAGTAACCTTCATAGTAACGTCGTGTATTTCATTTACATTACTTTTGAATAATAAAATGAAATCATAAAAGTATCGGTAATCGTATTATTTCTTACCTAAGTCTGGGTTTACATAGAAAAATTTCTCCTCTTTATGGTTGATCAATATTACAGCCATGATATCAGTGAGGGTATTACCCATTGCTAACGTTTCTGATTGACGGCAACTTTTTTAAGCAGCCATTAAGCGAGCAAGTTAGAAAAGGTGAAATATTCATTCTTAAGCAAGTCGCTGCGAGTAATGTTTACAAAAACTGCAATGTTCACTAATATGTTTCAAAAAATTAAAACAGAGCACACGCGGACAACAGATACTATGCATTATTTTTTCTTTTCAACTTCGCACATGCGCATCACATTTCCCACTACGCAAGCACGAATGAGCATCGTTCGAAATTTAGGGCTTGCGTCACAGAATACCGCTTTCCAAGTTATGTGGAAAGCTTTTGTGCTGTTTACCAGACACCAGCCAACTAGCGCCCACGTGTACTTTGTTGCGTCTGTGTTTTGGGTGATGCTGTAAGGTGATTTACGAGCAGTGTGTTAGCTCCAAAGAGAGGAGGCCCAAATTTATAGATGACTGCAGATAAAGAAGTTATATGGAGGTACGCTTCTAAAGATTACTTGAACAGAAACTGGACATGAGAGGCCTGAGCTCTAGGAACTCGTATGCACTGGACTGGCGGGACACTAAATGACTAAACACAGGCAAACTACTAGTTGCAGGTTGCCTATCTACCGGCTTCCAGGGGCAACATAAATTTGATTTTTATTAATTCATAAGGCTACTGGCCAAATTTAAAATGCTCTTATAATTTACTCATTAAGAGCTATAATCGTATGTTAGAGGTTTTACAGGGCTATTACAAATGATTGAAGCGATTTCATAAATTCACTGTAGCTCCATTCATTGACATATGGTCACGACACACTACAGATACGTAGAAAAACTCATAAAGTTTTGTTCGGCTGAAGCCGCGTTCGGGAGCGCAGTGAGACAAAATGGCGACAGGAGCCGAGAAAGCGTATGTCGTGCTTGAAATGCACTCACATCAGTCAGTCATAACAGTGCAACGACACTTCAGGACGAAGTTCAACAAAGACTCACCAACTGCTAACTCCATTCGGCGATGGTATGCGCAGTTTAAAGCTTCTGGATGCCTCTGTAAGGGAAATCAACGGGTCGGCCTGCAGTGAGCGAAGAAACGGTTGAACGCGTGCGGGCAAGTTTCACGCGTAGCCCGCGGAAGTCGACGAATAAAGCAAGCAGGGAGCTAAACGTACCACAGCCGACGGTTTGGAAAATCTTACGGAAAAGGCTAAAGCAGAAGCCTTACCGTTTACAATTGCTACAAGCCCTGACACCCGATGACAAAGTCAAACGCTTTGAATTTTCGGCGCGGTGGAGACCATGATCAGCAATTCATGTCATGGCCTCCACGCTCTCCCGACTTAACCCCATGCGATTTCTTTCTGTGGGGTTATGTGAAAGATTCAGTGTTTAAACCTCCTCTACTAAGAAACGTGCCAGAACTGCGAGCTCGCATCAACGATGCTTTCGAACTCATTGATGGGGACATGTTGCGCCGAGTGTGGGAGGAACTTGATTATCGGCTTGATGTCTGCCGAATCACTAAAGGGGCACATATCGAACATTTGTGAATGCCTAAAAAAACTTTTTGAGTTTTTCTATGTGTGTGCAAAGCATTGTGAAAATATCTCAAATAATAAAGTTATTGTAGAGCTGTGAAATCGCTTCAATCATTTGTAATAACCCTGTACACGCTAAAACAAGTAGTACCGGTACTGCTAGAAACCGTGGATATGCATTATGTGATCAAAAGTATCCGAACACCTGGCTGAAAATGACTAATGCTGGAATTTAGTATGGTGTTGGCCCACACTTAGCCTTGATGACAGCTTCTACTCTCGCAGGCATTCGTTCAATCAAGTGCTGGAATGTTTCTTGCAAATGACAGCCCCTTCTTCGCGGAGTGCTACACTGTGGAGAGGTATCGATGTAGGTCGGTGAGACCTGGCACGAAGTCGGCGTTCCAAAACGTCCCAAACGTCTTCTATAAGAGTCAAGTCAGGGCTCTGTGCAGCCCAGTCCATTACAGGGGTTTTACTGTCTTGTAACCACCGCCACAGGCCGTGCATTATGAACAGGTGCTCTACCGTGCTGAAAGATGCAATCGCCATCCCCGAATTGCTCTTCAACATTGGGACGCAAGAAGGTGCTTAAAGCATCAATGTAGGCCTGTGTTGTGATAGTGCCACGCAGAACAACAAGGGGTGAAACCCCTCTCCATGAAAAACACGACCACACCATAACACCATTGCCTCAAAATGTTACTGTTGGCGCTACACACGCTGCCTGATGACGTTCACCGGCCATTCGCCATACCCACACCTTCCCATCGGATCGAGACATTGTGAACCGTGAACCGTCACTCCACACAACGTTTTACCACTGTTCAATCGTCCAATGTTTACGCTCCCTACACCAAGCGAGGCGGCATTTGGCATTTACTGGCGTGATGTCTGGCTTATGAGCAGCCGCTCGACCATGAAATCCAAGTTTTCTCACCTCCCGCCTTCATAGTACTTGCAATAGATCCTGATGTTTGAAATTCCTGTGTGATGGTCTGGATAGATGTCTGCCTATTACACATTACGATCCTCCTCAACTGTCGGCGGTCTCTGTCAGTCAGATGAGGTCGGCCTGTACGCTTTTGTGCTGTACGTGTCCCTTCACGTTTCCACTCCACTACCACATCGGAAACAGTTGACCTAGAGATGCGTGGGAGTGTGGAAATCTCGCGTACAGACTTATGACACAAGTAACACCCAATCACCTGACCAAGTGTGAAGTCCGTGAGTTCCACGGAGCGCCCCATTCTGCTCTCTCACAATATCTAATGACTACTGAGGTCGCTGATATGGAGTACCTGGCTGTAGGTGGCAGCACAATTCACCTAATATGAAAAACGTATGTTTTTTTGAGTGTCCGGATACTTTTGATCACATGGTGAAGCTTGAGGAAGGGTAACTCACAGCGCGAAAATTACGTAGACTATATTCGTCCAATATCTGGGAATGACAGCACTCAGCGACTTCCGATGAACTTAACACATGATTTCAAATCCTCAGGGAACTTTTTCTCTTTGACGTCCACCATAAAATAATGAAAGGATAAAAGTACATCAAGTACAATATTTTCGCTTTTCACGCAGTAAAAGTACACTATCAAGTATGACGTTTTACTTTATTACATCTCTCCTGCTAACACTATCTGTACCACATTTTTCAGACGGTATCCACATTTACTGCTAAAAGTACATACAATGTTCTATCAGTGTACAACACTTAGTTCAGGAATACTATGTCACAAACACTGAGATGAGTGAAATAGTGACTTTACCTTGAAACAGAGCACAGATTACCGAGACTGTACTCTTCTGTTTGATAATGAGAGCGATTAGCTACTTCCAAAAAACTTTAAACATAATTCCAAACCGAGCGAGGTGGCGCATTGGTTAGACACTGGACGGTTCAATCCCGCGTCCAGCCATCCTGATTTAGGTTTTCCGTGATTTCCCTAAATCACTCCAGGCAAATGCCGGGATGGTTCCTTTGAAAGGGCACGGCCGACTTCCTTCCCTAATCCGATGAGACCGATGACCTCGCTGTCTGGTCTCCTTCCCCAAACCAACCAACCAACCAACCATAATTCCAAATCTTTTGAAACTTTTTCTCGCTTACGTGGTTAACGTCAAATATTTAACACATTAACTCATTTGTAAACATTTGAAATTGTTTATGCAGTAGTTCTATTCTTTAAAGAAATCGAAGATTTGGGGGTTGGGAGGGTCTACTGGTTAAAAATAAGATAAAATGTCTCCAGACATATTACTACAGAGATTAAAGAAGGTTTCAAAGTAAGAAGATAGAGAAGCAGCAGTGTACAAGTTTATGTAGAGTGCATGTGGAAACTGTCGACGAATATTCACACTTTCGTTAATTAATAGCACATCAGTTGGTGAGCCCGACATCTGAACAACTGAAAAAGGTAGCAGTCGTACTGCTTTTCAACCAACTGTTAGAAGTTCGTGATGCAAAAAGTACAGCTTTGGAAAACACGAACTCGACAGCGATGTATTCTGCAGTTGCAACATTTCCGAATTTACTGAGCGAGGATCTTAACCGATAATCTCTTTCGAATGAAATTTGTAAATAATTTTCTTTTATGAATTAAAAAAGTAATGATGTCTTGGAAACCAACTAATCTTATCAAAGCCGCTAAGGACATCCCTTAAGTATTTCGTAGTTTCTGGAATAATCTCTGAAATACTGACAGAAAAGAAATAGCAACACCAAAAAATAATTAATGTAGAGTTATGAAATTACAGGAAAACGTTTCTCTAGATAAGATACTTAAATTGTAGCGGCACTACCATTCGGGATAGGAAAAGTCAGTTTTGGTGTAATATTTCTGAGAGTGTAAGTTACAGCCAGGTGCGTGCCTGTTTCCAGTGAGTTACGCTCACCGGCAGTTGTGAAGTAAAGTAGAGGCCGCAGGGGTGTAGAACCGCCGGAAGAAGTACACGCTGCAGTTTGCACGGCGCAAGCTACAGGGAGAAGGGGCCCACTGGCCCAACCCAGATGTTACGAGTACATGGCTTGGAGCGGCGCGTTAGCAAAACAGAGACGCACAGCCACATACAAATAGGTGCCAGTTCACTAACAAAGTATTCAAGTGTGGCAGCTGTCCTGGACGGTGGGGGGTGTCACACCACCCGCTACATTTGGTGTTGCTGTTACATTCAGTGTCAGAAGTTGCCACTACAAAATGATTAATATTACAAGATCACAGTTCAATGTAACCACAAGATAAACCATTGCAAATGTGAAATGCTGGTACATTAATAACCAGTATAACCCCCAAAGTTTTTAAAGGAGTTGCATTCCCATTGCACTTGGTCTGTCAGTACACGGATGGTTCATGCTTTCTGTAGTCGACGCTAAAGTCGTCTTCCGATGATGTCCCGTATGTGCTAGATTGGAGATCTATCTATTGATCAAACAGGCCATGGCAACATGTTGACACTCTGTGGGATATGTTCGGTAACAACGGCGGTATATGCGCGAGCGTTATCCTGCTGAAAAAAATCGCACGGAATGCTGTTCATGAATGGCAGCAAAACATGTCGAATCACCAAACAGACGTACAGATTTGCAGTCAGGGTGCATGGGATAACTGCGAGAGTGATCCTGCTGTCAAATGAAATCGCCTACAAAACATGTCGAATCACCAAACAGACGTACAGATTTGCAGTCAGGGTGCATGGGATAACTGCGAGAGTGATCCTGCTGTCAAATGAAATCGCCCACAAAACATGTCGAATCACCAAACAGACGTACAGATTTGCAGTCAGGGTGCATGGGATAACTGCGAGAGTGATCCTGATGTCAAATGAAATCGCCCACAAAGCATGTCGAATCACCAAACAGACGTACAGATTTGCAGTCAGGGTGCATGGGATAACTGCGAGAGTGATCCTGATGTCAAATGAAATCGCCCACAAAACATGTCGAATCACCAAACAGACATACATATTTGCAGTCAGGGTGCATGGGATAACTGCGAGAGTGATCCTGCTGTCAAATGAAATCGCCTACAAAACATGTCGAATCACCAAACAGACGTACAGATTTGCGGTCAGCGTGCATGGGATAACTGCGAGAGTGATCCTGCTGTCAAATGAAATCGCCTACAAAACATGTCGAATCACCAAACAGACGTACAGATTTGCAGTCAGGATGCATGGGATAACTGCGAGAGTGATCCTGCTGTCAAATGAAATCGCCTACAAAACATGTCGAATCACCAAACAGACGAACAGATTTGCAGTCAGGGTGCATGGGATAACTGCGAGAGTGATCCTGCTGTCAAATGAAATCGCCTACAAAACATGTCGAATCACCAAACAGACGTACAGATTTGCAGTCAGCGTGCATGGAATAACTGCGAGAGTGATCTTGCTGTCAAATGAAATCGCCTACAAGACATGTCGAATCACCAAACAGACGTACAGATTTGCAGTCAGGATGCATGGGATAACTGCGAGAGTGATCCTGCTGTCAAATGAAATCGCCTACAAAACACGTCGAATCACCAAACAGACGTACAGATTTGCAGTCAGGGTGCATGGGATAACTGCGAGAGTGATCCTGCTGTCAAATGAAATCGTCTACAAAACATGTCGAATCACCAAAGAGACGTACAGATTTGCAGTCATCGTGCATGGGATAACTGCGAGAGTGATCCTGCTGTCAAATGAAATCGCCTACAAAACATGTCGAATCACCAAACAGACGTACAGATTTGCAGTCAGCGTGCATGGAATAACTGCGAGAGTGATCCTGCTGTCAAATGAAATCGCCTACAAAACATGTCGAATCACCAAACAGACATACAGATTTGCAGTCAGGGTGCATGGGATAACTGCGAGAGTGATCCTGCTGTCAAATGAAATCGTCTACAAAACATGTCGAATCACCAAACAGACGTACAGATTTGCAGTCAGCGTGCATGGGATAACTGCGAGAGTGATCCTGCTGTCAAGTGAAATCGCCTACAAAACATGTCGAATCACCAAACAGACGTACAGATTTGCAGTCAGGGTGCATGGGATAACTGCGAGAGTGATCCTGCTGTCAAATGCAATCGCCTCTCAGACCATAGCTCCAGTTATTAGGGCCAGTGTGTCGAGCACACAGACAGATTGGTTGCAGGCTGTCAACTCCCCTGCCTCTAACCAATACACAGTCATCATTGGAACCGAGGCAGAACCATCTTTCATCAGAAAAAACAATAGACCTCCAAGCTGCCTTCCAATGAGCTCTCACTTGACACAACTGAATTGGCAAATGGCTGTTTTTGGGGGTCAGTGGAATGCCATTACAGGGCACCTGTCCTTTCGTAACCGATATGTAACAGTTGGTTGTGTCACTGTGGTGCCAACTGCTGCTCAAATTGCTGCTGCAGATGCAGTACGATGTGATAGAGCCATACGCCGACCACGGTGGTCTTCCCTCTCGGTACTGCCATGTGGCCGTCCAGAGCCCGGTCTTCTTGCGACTGTACATTCTCGTGACTGAAGCTGCCAGCAGTCATGTATACTGGCCACATTCCTGCCAAGTGTTTCTGCAATATCGAAGGAACATTCAGTTTCTCGTAGCCCTATTACACGAAATCGTTCAAACTCACTGAGGTGTTTATAACGGCATCTTTGTCGCCTTATAGGTATTCTTGACTAACATCATCTCACTACATCCAATCTCAAAGGTAACTAATGCTCACGATCGTTACAGTTTGTATTTAAAGCAAATCTGATTTGCATTCTCATAGTGGCGCTACTAGCGACTGGCCTAAAATCTGAATGGACGCTGTCTTTCAGATGTAGATACACACCTGCCAACTTTATGTTATGTCGCACAACTGTCTCTTGATGCTGCGATTTTTTTCCGTGAGTGTTGACAGCTGGAACTACTAGGAGTCGTAGGTTTCCAGATAACTAAATATTATTTATGGTGTTATCGCTGCAGAAATTGCATTACAGATAACAGTATCTCAGTTTCACAAGCAGAACTTTTTTGAAATTTGCGAACAAACCGTCGCAGTCACTTGTCACTTTGTATTCCTGAGTCAAATGGCTCTGAGCACTGTGGGACTTAACATCTGAGGTCATCAGTCCCCTAGAACTTAGAACAACTTAAACCTAACTAACCTAAGGACGTCACACACATCCATGCCCGAGGCAGGATTCGAATCTGCGGCCGTAGCGGTCGCGCGGTGCCAGACCGAAGCGCCTAGAACCGCTCGGCCACATCGGTCGGCCTTTGTATTCCTCTGTTCACGTACTCTCTTGCCCATAGTCACCTTCATGTTTTCTTTTTCTCACGCCATTCATCGCAGTAAATGCAAACAAACTGTCGAACAAAGGAGTAGATGCACAGCAGACAGCTTTAAAAATGAGGCAACATACAGGAAGAAACGTAACCGTACGTACAGTACGTTCATTCCACCAATTTTCTCCCACGTATCTGCTCTTACACAAGAAAAAAGAGACATCGTGTCGACCTACACGAACTGATTTGAAATGAATCTTGAAAATTTCTTCAATTAAATGAGGACGAGTAATATTCAGCAAGATCTTTGAGTGACCGAGGAAATGCAGAAGGCCTGTTGCTATGTTTTCCTCTCATCGCTTTAGAACTATTGTTTTGAGATGAAAGTGCGTACTCTACGTCGACAGGTTGCAAGAAAGGCCATGAATGCCTCTTTACAGACAGGTAGCTCTGTTGCAGTTGCATCAACAATCGATTAGGCTTTATAATAAAAAGATATGAATACCGTACAGCGAATTTGTGCCGTCATCATCACTTGCTCCCTATCCAAGGACTATTTTGCGTTGTTTCTCATTATCGACTGCGACTTCCTCTTCAGAAGTCTTTTGGCTGGTTTGTGTTTGATGCGACCCACTGTGACTTTCTCTCCCGTACATGCTGTAAATCTCAGAGTAGCAATTACCCCCAATGTCCTCAATTACTTGTTCGATGTAATGCAATCTCTGTTTTCCTTTACAAATTTTGCGTTCTACGTATCCCTCTAATACAATGTGGTACAGTGGAAATTATTCCCAGTTGTCTTAAAACCGGCCCTTTCACATAGTCTCCTCTTCTGTTCAATGTTTTCCACATATTCCTCACCTCGACGATACTACGGATATTCCCGTTCCTCACCTTAGCAGGTCACTTAATTTTCAACATCCTTCGACGGCATGACATCTCAAACGCTTCGATTCTCTTCTGATTTTCCCATAGTTCGTGATTCACTACCATACAATGCTGGTCTCCTAATGTACATTCTCAGAAATTAATTCCTCGTCCTAGAGCCTGAATAAAAGTAGCAAAGTAGGAGTCTTGTACATTTCCAGACCCCTCGTTATATTGCTCTGAGAAGAATTGTTCCGTTTGTTCCGATAGAAAGCAACGCAGCCTTTCGCATTAACAACCGGTGGAAGCAGATATCATTTCACCCAGATAACTACTTGTCAAAAAGTGCAGATGGAAAAACTAAGTATCATAAAAATGAAAGGAAAGGAAAAGGAATAGAAAAAAGGAAAGAATGGAAATAGTGCTTTTCCTGCAGTCATCTCCAACACGTTTCGCGGAAACGTCTCTACCAAGTTTTCTCTCTTTCTACACGTTTCTGTTTTTTGAGCCACTTGACATAAAGCTCGTAATTCATTACAGAATGACAGCCACTGAAAGATAAGGCAGGTAACGACTAACCGAAAAGAACAACAATTTGAAAGCGATAACAACTTTCATGTCGCGTTGCAGGAAAATTTCTCACTAAAATCCTTTTTACTGTTTGACGATGTCATGTACAGTCATTGAAATATTTTAGTTGCCCTCAGGATGTTCAAAATGTCTGTTGTGGTTTTAGCATCCATACTTTATTAACAATACATAATACACAAGCACGTGACAGTATGATTAATTCGAGAACCAAAACAAGAGAACATTAAAACCAAAGAAAGAAAGAAATAGAGGTCAGAGGATGAACAGGAGTCGGCGATAAAATTGCAGCATATAATGAAATGAAGATGTTATCGCCTTTCATCGCTTCCCCGCAAGTTTTATGTGTGTTTTCTACTGAAACTGGCGTGGAGTGCAGATCGCGTGACGACACGTAAAGCTTAGACGGTTTTGCCAAGTCTGCTGTATATTCATCAGGCCTTTTGTTGGCCGTCCGCTGTTGCTTGTCCAGTTTGCATGCACCAGCATAGGATGTGAAGAAATCAGGTTTAAGGAGATCGAGGGAAACCGTTGTTGAAGTACCATTAACATTAAATGTCTTCTCGTCTCGACTAAAGCCGTCGGCACACAGACCGTGCTGTCGAACGTTAACGTTGAGCGTGCCAAGTTCAACTTGCTGCTGAACGCTCAGGAACGATGCGACTTGTGCATACGGTACGTGGGCCCCAACGTGGTACTATACGCGATCGCAACGCACTCCAGTGGTAGTTGAGGGGCGTTTCTAGTTCGTAAATCACACTGTTTACTCAACGGGCACGCGTCAAATTCCCACATTAGCTCTATTAAGACGCACATTTCCTCCATCGTCCACGAAAAGGAAAGTACCATGTCCAATCAATAAGGACACAGGTTTATAAAAGTTCCATTACAAACAGTGCGTTACAAATTTGGAATACTTCTCCGCATAAGACAAACATTATTTCATCATTCCCACATTTTAGTAAAACCCCAAGGTCAGTCTCACTTGATCACTGTTCCTACCCAGTAGAGGAATCTTTGCATCATGTGAATTACGAAGCGTAAAAGAAAAAGGAGCAAAATATCTTTATACAAGTAGCGCAAGCTGTCCTGTACATTAAGGCATTAAGCCAATCGAACAAAGTCACCCCTCAAAAAAAGGTGAACTTATATTTACATAACATCAAATATTACAGTATATACTTATATTAAACTAATAATAAAGTATCAGAACCTAATAAAAACGTGAATGTTAGGAAAAAAATTTGGAAATGCCAATATGCGAACCACCGCCCCAACGAATAACAATACAGAACAGGGACGCTACTTATTACGCGAAATCAACAACACGCCACTCGCATCAAATCATATTATATTACCCCTTGCTGAAAACCTTAATCGTAGATATGTTACTAATTGAAATTTAATTATAATAAATTGTACCAAGAACAATGCGTTTTGGGTGGATCGTCAGTGTGTCGCTGTCTTCAAATAGCTTACTCTCATAATACGCAAGTTACAATAATTCTTTTGCTACGAGTATGATGTTTCTCATTATTATATTGGAACGAATCACATAGTTAACAACGGGTTTTCCAGTGATTTTTAATTTTCTGGTGCTAAGAAACGGCATTCTTACATACAGGCTTGAAATGAATGCCACTATGGCGCCTCACAACTCCGTACTGGAAGGAGACGGCGTGCGTGTGACGTAGGTGGCGTTGTGGCATCTCATTGTTCAACGCTCAGATGCACGCTCAGAATATCTGGCATGCCAGATATTGCTCTGCGCGTTCGGAAAGACTCCCGAACGTGCTATTCCACGCTATGACGTCAGAAACTCGGCACGCTCAACGCTCAACGTTCGGATGCACGGTCCGTGTGCCGACGGCTTAAGGCCTGTATATGGTCCGTCATATGGTGGCTGTAGAGATGCGAATACAGCGTCATGCCTAACAAAAACTTTGTCACATTTCCAGACGTAAACGGAAATGAAAGGGCTTTGAGTAAGATGGTTCAAAATGGCTCTAAGCACTATGGGACTTAACATCTGAGGTCATCAGTCCCCTAGACTTAGAACTACTTAAACCTAACTAACCTAAGGACATCACACACATCCATGCCCGAGGCAGGATTCGAACCTGCGATCGTACCACCAGTGCGTTTCCGGACTGAAGCGCCTAGAACCGCTCGGCTACAGCGGCCGGCTGAGTAAGATGCTCTCACAGTGCGACTGGGCAAAGCTGGCGAATATACAAGCGTAATTTTTTAGCAATTTCTGATGCCGCGATCAGCTCGTTAGACATGTTGCCAAATAATTCACCGGTCAATCGAACTGGTTGACTATAGACGAGCTCTGCTGCTACGGCATTAAGATCTTCGTTGTTAGAAGCCAAGAGACCCAGTACGGGAGCCCAGTAAGGCAACTGAAAGAGTTTCTGCCCAATATTGTGACGCATGGCATTGGCAGTCCAAACGCTCAACTAAGCCGTTTGGTGTTGGATAATAAACTGCAGTCTGAATAAGCTTTGTGCCTAACAAAACGATGAGTGGTAGAAATAGATTTGATTAAATTTGATTATCTTTGTTAGTTGTGATACTGTGAGGCTGGCGATCCATCCACGAAATAATGTGGCTGCAACTGATTCAGCATTCGCGTTAACAGTAAGAGAAACTTCGGGCGAAAGGGTGAACCAACCGTTGGCAGGTAGACAGTAAGTGCATCATTCAGATTTTTGTGTTAACGGTCTAACACTGTCTCTGTGCGCATGTTCGAATTGTTGGCTGGGGAAAAGCAAAGTGTCAAGGAGCGCACTAATGTAACAATTTATCTTATTATGTTGATATGCTACACAATGATGTAGAAGTCTTTGCAGTCTCTGTCATATACAGTCACGCGAAAGCTCGCTTAATTGGTCTTTTCACACTCTGGACTCCAGGGTGAGACAAATCATGCAGTGACAAAAATTTGTTGTCACAAATGGCATGTGTCTGATGTAGAAATGTCACAATACGACTTTATGTTCGAGTGAGGTATGTGGATGTGCCGAAGCTGCGGACGGAGCCGTCCGCTGTGGCCGAGCGGTTCTAGGCGCTTCAGTCTGGGACCGCGCGATCGCTACGGTCACAGGTTCTAATCCTGCGTCGGGAATGGATGTGTACGATGCCCTTAGGTTAGTTAGGTTTAAGTAGTTCTAAGTTCTAGGGGACTGATGACCTCAGATATTAAGTCCCATAGTGCTCAGAGCCATTTGCACCAAACCAGACGGACGGACAAGTAAGTATTACAGCTGACTGTCGTGATGTGCCAAGACGAGTGCTTCATAAGCGACTTTGCTTGTAAATTTGTCGACACAGAGGAGGACGTATGCTGGTATATTCATTTCTCCACTGACACGAATAATGTGTGTCGTCAATTGCAGCATGTAGTCAAAGTTGTCACATTTGATGTGGCAATGCTTTGTCTGACAAAAATCATAAATTAGCCGCTTGTGATCCGTGATCAGCGTAAAAAGTCAGCATTCAAGTTTATGGCAGTATTTTCTTTACGGAAGCATAAGCTCCACATAACTCGGTAGTATGCTGACCAGCTCTGCTGCGATGAAGATAGTTTCTGACTGAAGAATGCCAAGGGGTGCCAATGTTGGTCCGCTTGTTGTTGACGTGCACCACCTATTACAGTTGCAGATGCTTCAACCATCAAAGCGACAGGTGCTTGCAGAACATAGTCTGTTAAAAGTGCAGCCTCAATGATTGTGGTCTTCATGTTAGTAGAGACAATTTCTGCTTCGCTAGCCCACTTGTAATTTGTCACTTGGTTTTGGCGAACCTCTTAACAAGTTACTCAGTGGAGCAATGAGCAGTCTGTTGTTGTACATATGAGGAAAAATTGTGAACAGACGCGAGTGAAGATTCGCCATTAAGTGTTCCAAATGTTCTGTTTCAGATCTGTAGATCACCAAAACATCGTCAATATAGACGTAGCGGAAGTTGAGGTGTGACGTCATTCATAAATGGTGGAAGGTTTCCAGTGTTGCTTAATCCAAAATGCTACCTAATGAACTCGAACAGGCCAAATACAGTACGGGTAGCGATATGAAGTATGTCTTCCAGAGCAATGGGTGTTTGGCAGGAAGCACGTATCAAGTCTGTTGTTGAGAAGACATGTTTACCATGGATACTGAATGAGAAATCTTCAATATGCAGAACAGGATACCGACTGGGAATTGTTCTGGCGTTGTCAGTAATCACGGCATGGACGCCATGCATTGGTCTTTTTTAAAACTATGGGGAGCGGTAACGTCCAACTGTTTTTTAATGGACTACAAATCCCTTGGGTGAGAATAAAATAAAATTCTTTCATAGCTACACTCGATTTCTCAGGCGGCAATCGACGAGGTCGAATGTGAATCAACAGTCCTGGAGCTGTTTAAACATAAAGCATTTTTGGGTGCTGTACAGGTGCTAGTGCTGGTAGCTGTGAGTGACCTCTGGGAACTGTTTAAGGGGTGCTAAATGCGAGGGCATTTCGAAACGCAAAGATACAATGGCTCGCAGTCTTTAAATAGAACATTTATTTAGAAAACGTCAGTTACATCTTATTAACTGGATTATTTGTTATTTTTCGACATAATCACCCCCGTTATCCAAACATTTGTTAAGTCGGTGCACAAGCTTTTGTGTCCCACAGTCATAGAAGGTTGCCGCCTGTTGTCGGAACCACATTTCAGCTTCATCTTTGATCTCTTCATCGTCGTGGAATGATTTTCCACCAACATGTGACTTCAGGTAACGGAAGACATGGAAATCGGTGGGCGCAAGGTCAGGACTGTATGGCGGATGGTCCAATACGTCCCATTTGAACTGTTTGAGTATTGCTTTGGTTACGAGCGCTGTGTGAGGCCAAGCGTTGTCATGAAGCAAGCGGACTCCATTTGTCAGCATTCCCCTGCGTTTGTTTTGAATTGCCCTTCGAAGACGTTTCAAAGTCTGGCAATATGCAGCAGCATTAACTGTCGTTCCAGGAGGCATAAATTACAACATAAGAATGCCTTGTCTGTCCCAAAAAACAGAAGCCATGATTTTCTTCGCTGAAATCGACGTTTTGCATTTCTTGGCTTTTGGTGAATTCGAATGGCGCCATGGCATTGATTGTTGCTTGGATTCAGGTGTATGGTGATAAACCCACGTCTCGTCACCTGTCACAATGTGATCAAGGAACTCATCACCTGCTTCAGCATAGCGTGTGAGGAAGTCAAGTGCAAAGCCCATCCTTTTCTTTTTGTGTTCTTCCGTTAACAGTTTTGGAACCTAGCGCGCACACAATTTCCTGTACCCTAACTTGACAGTCACAACGTCATAAAGAGTTGTCATTGACAATTCCGGTATGATCTGAAGCAATTCTTTCAATGTGAGACGTCTATTCACACGAATTGCTTCCTCCGTTCTCCGAAGAAGGGCGTCAGAGATCACTGATGGCCGACCTGTTCTTTGTTCGTCATGAACATCGGTCCTACCTTCAGAGAAATGACGACACCATTTCGTTACATTTTGTCGATTCATAATGTTCCCATAAACAGAAACAATTTCTTTTTGAATATCCGCTGGTCGCTGACCTTCTGCATGAAGAAAACGTACGACGGAGCGCACTTCGCATTTGGCGGGATTCTGAATCGACGCAGCCATTTTAAATACGATCTACTCCAACCAGAAGCAACGTTCAACTGCCAAACGACTGCGAGGAGAAAACTAACGGTTAAAGGTTAAAACTAGTGTTGCCAAGTTGCTCGCCAAAACTCTTCTGTTCCTCTGGCGTACGGTGTATCTTTACTTTCCGAAATACCCTCGTACATAGAATCGCCAGAGATCACGCATACGACAAGGTTGGCTACGCAGCATAATGTCCATGGCCAGCTAAGTTAGTGATCGTATTGAGAAGGCGGCGATGGCGAAAGTCCATAAAACGATGAAAAGTCTTCTCCAAGGCTGGGCTAAACTACATCTGCCGCAATGAAGTGCCACACAAACTCACGACAAAGGTTTCAGTTCAGTGAGATCGTTAAGTCTCGATTGTGGAACCATTGGCAGCGTAGAGGCGACAGTCCTCACTGCAGTGGCGAGATAGTCGAGAAGATGGGTACATTGATACATCGACAGCTGTGTCCACTAGAAACTCCAGTTTTGTAAAATGTTCAGTGACAAACAGTCGGCAGCTGCCGTCTGGGGAGCCAGTTGCCATCATTAGCAACTTCCAGACACATTTCTCATCTGACAGGGAAAACAGCATTCTCTGTTTTCGTCGCTTTGAATTTTATCTTCCTTTTTGTTTTCCTTTGATGGGGAGCTCTTCACGTCGCGTTTACTTTAGTGCAGCTTGCAGTCACACCAGCCCTAGTTCGGTTGGTAAACGGGACACCTTGATGCTTTGTGTGTGCGGTAACTGGAATGTGGCAATGTTGTGGTTGCGTGGGTTTTCAAACGTCTAGTTACCTAATTACGGACACTTGATTAGTGTTTTCGTTTGTTACAGTTATGTCAATTTGCATACTGCCTATCAATGATAGTACTGTGCAAATTTGGCATTGGTTGGCTGTCCGTAAGTGCACCTGTCTATGGCTCACTTTTAGCCTTACTTTGTAGTTCCTGGTCTTCCGTATAGTCTCTAATCAGGTCCTATTTGGGTTTGTTTGGACTCTAGGTTTGCAACGTATGGTCAACTTGTCAGGTCTTGGGTTTCTTTTTTTTTTTTCCTTAGCGTGCCCACTTTTCCATACTTCTTGGGATGAGCCACGTGCGACAGATGTTCTGCCTTTTAACTTAACTTGGACAAGTATACTCCGCACTGATTTTAGATATGTTCATTGATGTCTACATATTTTTGACCTTATTTGCTTTTGTACTGCTGGTAGCTTTTTATAGGTCTTGCAGTTCAGACATATGCTTTCATTTTTAATTTACTGTTGCACCTGAAGAGGGGACTGAGACCCCAAAATTGGATTGTGTAAGAGTTCAGCAATAAAAATTTTGTACATTTGCAGCGGAAGTTCCCACTTCAGGAATTTGTGCTTGTAATAAGACTAGGACATGGTCCGATTGTTGGCAGAAGGCTGCAACACATGTAGACAGATACATCTCGTCAATATGGTCCGCTGTTTATGCTAGGGCGTTGTGACTGCCGATGTGTAAGGTGAGTGTCTTCTGTGTTTCAGGCGGTTGGTACGACCGCCAAATGTGTTATAGAATTTCTCCATTAATTGCATTGTTTTCCAGAGTCCGCAAGCGACGTAACGCTTTTGAAGGGGTGCAATCACCTGACTTTTCTGTACGGAGTAACTTACCTGATGATTTGTCTTTCCAACGTGTTCCTGCTAAAAATTCGTCGTGTCTTCAAGTCTTCGAGTGAGATAGAGGTCCCTAGACAGACAGTGATTAGTCTTATGTAAATACAGAACATTGGACAGAATTATCGTGCAAGGGAACTGTTCTCCGAACAGTACATCAAGGCAGAAGATTAGTTTTCTTCTTACTTTAGTCCAGTTTATCTTCAAGGAACGGTAGTCAACGCTGGACAGAGAGGCTAAACCTACATTCTACAGTTGCTGTAACCAGCGTTACCAAAGTGGAGTAATGGTATTTTACAATTCGCTGTTCTGTGTTATTTTCATTGTGTGTATGCTGTCCTAGAACCCACGCATCCGCCCTATTATGACACGTTTATCAATCTGTTTCAGCGGCAGAGAGGTTTTCATCAAAGTGGACGTCCCACAGTCCACAACAATGAGGCCACAACATCTTCTGTGCCGAAGTCCTCGTTGAGACCAGCGATGACGTAATTATACTTGATTTTGTCAGAGGTTATGTGGGCTAATACAAACCGGCTTTCGCGTAGTGCAAACCACAGAAAAAAATTTTGTCGGCATAATGGTAGTCGTTTAACTGTTGTATAGTCAACGAGCACATTTGTAGGCAGTTCAATAGTCGGCGTCGGATTCTGCATTAATTACGGTTCGATAAGCAGAAGATACGTGTTGCGGTTTATGGAGTTGTTTAGTTTTTAATTTGCGATGCAGCACGGCTCGAAGCTTCGGTGGGCACCAGAAATGTTGTAGTTTTAGCATGAGTACTTTATTAACAACATTTAATACGCATACACAAGAGAGCGCGAACAACTCGAGAACCAAAACAAGTGCACAGTAAAAGCAAGGAAATAAATTCGAGATCAGAGAAATAGTAGGAGTCAGCGATAACATACAGCATATAATGAAATCATGGCTAACTTCATTTGTTATATACTTCTTGTAGCTTCTTGGTGCATTTATCATATATGAAGGTAGCAAGCATTTGTCGAAACCGTTAAATTGAATGTTTTTACATAACTGAGCGATCGTGACATAATAAATTATTGTGCAAATGAAATTACAATGAAATGAATACCCCTAGCTGCATGCAGGCGTTGATATAATTCAACGGAGACAGTTGAAAATGTGTGCCCCGACAGGGACTCGAACCCGGGACCTCCTGCTCACGTTGCAGACGCTCTATCCATGTTTTTCTTTTCGTAGCGTTTAGTCTGGGCGGACGTCACAAGACATCCTTCAAGTTGATCGTTGATTCCTTCACTCAGTCTTTTTATTACAGAGGGCGAGCAGCCGTCTGACCGAAAGAAGAGATACCATCTTCATACACGTATATTATACAAATATTTATAAAGATCGCATACTTCCAGATGAAAAATTTTCAGTTGCTTATTTAAAAAAAAAAAAAAGCAGCTTTTCTCAGAAATATTTTGATACAGTTTCCTTCCCCTAGAACTACGCTATCTTTGGGTTGAAGTGCAAGACACGAAACTTTTATCCATTATGGATGTGAAACATTGTGATTGTGATGAACAAAGAATTCAAGAAGTAACAGCAGTTACAGTAATCGCCGTTTATGATTCTTCGGTTTCTATTTACCAAACAAAGAAAAAGGACGACTGGTTGCAATTATTTCTGGAAATCAGTATTACAAGAGCTATCTGACATACTTGGATAATGAAAATGGTGAGTCTCGGGTATACCTGCCAGAATTCGCTGAAACTATGAGCGTAATTATACGGGTGACTTTGTAATTAACCCTTCAATTACTCTTTAGTATTTGGTCACGTAAGAATACATCTTGACGTCTTTTGTGTAAATGTGCATCACGTGCAGTATTATACGGGCTGTTACCCCGTGTCCTCTCACTTGTTATCTTTCCATTCTGTCGCGAACTCTGTAAGGTTGCGATGGCACGTTATCGAACTAACATGGCGTCAGAACAGCGATAGTTTCTTATCATTCACGGTGCAGGGGTGCGGTGGGGTCACTCTCTCACTATCCATTAAACAGTCTGTCCACCTCGATAGGCTTCAGGTTGTCTGCCCCTTCACTCTGCGGTGGTAAATGCTGTGTTATCCGACAAAAGCAGCGTTAACAAAAATTGTACTAAATACCTTCTACGCAGAGGCCACATAACTCCAGTCCATGGGCAGTAGCTGAAAGTTAAACTATCGAGTGCTCGGGATTCTTGCATGACTCGTTTGAAAAAATGTCTAAGATTTCACTTTACTTGGTTTATTGACTCTAAAACAAGGAAAACGACTATCAAATATGTATTTAACATCCTGACGCTAATTATGCAATGTTACTGATTGTCTCTGTTCCAAGTTCACATACGAAAACAGCCAGAAGTTATTTAGTCCAACGCCATATTTTAAACGTCCTGAACAATCAATGACGCACGATTACTTTCGAGTTAACACATTCAGTCGTTCAATAGGCTTCATGTACAGCAGTGCTCGGCATAATGTCACGTAATCTGCACGAAACACGCCCCCCGGGGTTTATATACGACATGAAAGGTTCACACGCGAATATCTCATTAAATAAACCACTCACAAGGCTCAAACTTTCACAAAATCCTCAGAACTGTTGTTGCTCTTCTTCAACGACACGAGAACCGATCAAACGCGCGAATTGCTTCATTTTGGTAAAAATTTGATCAGCGCCATTTAACATAGGTGTTTCACAGAAGACGACTCCCGAGCGACTATATTGACTCATAGATCTGAGGCACAAAGCCCTACTCAAACGCGCGGGAAACGCTGAATTTCTATTGGCTTGTATGATAAGCAGCCAATCAGATCATCTCTAGCACTTCTATACTCGCGGTGTTTCTAATGTCAGTTAATTTGATTACTACAAGTAATTTAAACTAAAAATCTCGTAATTCAGAAACTAGATAAAACAAAACAGAATGCGATTATTTTCCACAAAATAAATTGCTAATAAACTTAGTACTCAACGCCCCTTCTAGCTGCCCTTTACGAAATCAAGCTCACTCGGACATAAGTCACAACAACTTTCTCACGTTTACATTTACATAGTTTTAATAAAATATCACATTCTCACATTATATATGTCCTCCATTCACTCTCTCAGTCTCTCCAAACCACTGACGCAACCAAAACACAATGAGATAATGATTTTCCAATGTATTGTTAATTACGTCAGAAACTTGTGGCAATGCAACTAAAAAACTCCCCAAAAAATATATTATGTGAACCTATCCTTTGGTTGTAGTTTCAGTTGATGCTGTAAATGAATACAATACAGCAGCTAACTTGACTTCGTAATGCAGCTCGGTTATTGTGTGTTTTAGGCAAAATTTATATCTCTGAAAATATTGAAGTTAATGATTTGAAATTTTAACAGTATGGTTGTGTTATCCATATAATTCGATGTACTGATATGAGAAGGATCGATTAATACGTATTCAGTAGCACTTCTTCAGCTTCATTGAGACTTACATACAGCACGCAGCGTTAAGCAAGTACAACGGCTCGCTCGGCCTAGTAGCCGGTGTCACCTATGTTTTCAATGCAGGGTGACAACTCGTAATAATTTGCTTCGTTACAAAGCGTCGCAGTAACAGATATGCTCCTAGTTTGCTGCAAACGTATATCAGAAGTACGGTTAGGAAAAATATTAGACGAGTTGAGGAGGAGGTTCGCATAGAGCTTGTAGCCCAATAAAAGGCAGCCAATGACATCAAATCAAAGAAGAAGGCTATTATTTAAGAGTAAACCAAGTACCTGTCTAATTACAACTTAAACTACTATTCTCCTGCTTCAGGAATGTGGTGAGCAAATAAGTGAACAACTCTCTGGTGGGATTATAATATAATAAGGGTACAGCGGAAGACTGGCAAGGAAAAAACAGTGAGTGGGCAAAGTAAATCGAAAAAAGTGCTCATTCCGCAATGGACCACGTTAAAAAAGGGTGAGAGTGGTGTTGCGTGCCGTTGGGGGAAAATTCAACGTCTTTTCAACAGACGAAACAACTCTGGTGTGGCGGCAGTTAAGAGGCGAGTTGTAGGGTAAACTTTTATGACCTACTGTAAAACAGAGTGGTGGGGGTGTTTTGGTATGGGACCTTATTTCATCGTCAGGTGTGGAAGAAATTTATTTCACTGACGGCACGTTAAACACTGACGCACATCTCAACATCCTGAAGCAAAATTTTCAGACCATTACAAAGAAGCTGACAACGAGATCTACATTCATATTCTCCCAAGATAATGTTCTGAAGCTCACATCGTACCTTGTAACAGAATATCTTCTCCATAACAGTCACAATGTTATTGACATCATCTCAGTTGCAAAAATCTGGTGCTGATGAATGTGGTTATCTGGAAAATGTCCAACCCCTTGGCTTCAATCAGTATAACAGAGACGTTCCAACGAAATTTGAAAAAAAAAATAGTGCTGAAGGCTTAAGAAAAGTAGTATTATCCATAATAAGCAAAAAGTCGACTGGATGGGATGAAATACCTACTAGAGTATTTAAAATAGTATCTCGTATAATTTCAGGCCATCTGTCTGTGATAATTAATGAATCATTTAAAGAAAGATGCTTCCCAGATGTTCTAAAGTACGGGTACTTATTATTAAGGCTGTTATTCAAGAGGGGCTCAAAAGAACATATAGTAAACTACCGACTAATAAGCCTTCCCCAAACTTCGGAAAAATGTTTGAAAAAACTGTTGCAACTCAGAACCAAAATTTCAAAGCGAGTTCTAACATATCACATTAAATCAGTTCGGCGTGTAGAAAAGGAAAAGTATAAAATGTTTCAACAAATCTGTTGATTAAATAAATGTCTTTATGTTCGGACAAGACCCAGACGTCACAGGTATCTCTTGTGACGTTACGTTGGCATTTGACTGTGTGAACCACTTCCTTCTCCACAAATTAGAACGATACAGAATCACCAATAGTTCTTTCAAATGGTTAAAATCTTATTTAACGGAGAGAAAGCTGAAGGTAGTTGTAACTCACGTACGGGAGGCTGTTTCTCCAACAGGAAAGTTGTTTCACAGGAAGATCAACAAGGTTCCATTTTAGATAAAATCTTGTTTTTATTTTGTGTAATAATTTACCTCTAAAATAACATCCCACTCCGTTTTATTTACAGACAACACATCTGTGTTCACTGAAAGTAAGAACACAGCACAAATTCCCCAATGAGTCACTGACAGCCTAAACAGCTTAGAATAATGGTTTGATGTAAATGAATTGTAATTAAAACATGAAAAAGAATAAACTAATACAGCTTGAAACTAAATAAAGGAAAGTAACTCGCAAATTACATATAAAAAAAGGAACTTAATGAAGCAGATTCTGGCGAATTCCTGAGGATATCTCTAGCTATTCGGCACACAAGTTAAACAGTCTCACATACACAATGATGATATTGTCCTACACAAGTGACATGGACAGTAGAAAAATTGTTTGAACAGCTATTGGAAAATGTGTAATATTAGCCAAGGGATTCATGCCAACCACTATTTAGAGAACTACACATTTCAACTATTCTGTCGACTGTCGATTTACAATTACAAACTGTTTATCTTTATGACTAACAAGCCAGAATTATTTACAGAAAACCATTTTCAAAATAGGCATGATGCTAGAAACAAAGGTATCTCATGTTACTTTCTCATACATTAAAACTCTACTCCTGCATTGTTCAGTACATGACAAGGAAATTTTATGATAAATTAAAAATGAATAACTTTCTTAGTGTGCAACTAGGTTTCAAACGAAAATCACGTGTCAGCCTTGAGCGTAAGTATTATTATTCGATCACAACATCGTAAACTGATGACAAATGTTTCTCTGTAAAAGGGGGTGAAATAGGAGATGAAAGGTTTTTTTGAAACAATTCCATTATTACCGCAACTTTAAAGCTAGAGCTACGAATGTTGGTATTTGGTTTCTCAGATGGAAATAAAAAAATACGTGTTTCAGCATTTCTGGAAATTTAACCGCTTTAGGTATGAAACAGTTGGTAAAATTTTTTGAAAAGAAATCATTTTTTAAGGACCACAAAAACATTTTTAAAGCTACGTCTGTGATAATAGGTATTTGTCTTCGCAGTTATAAATAAAAAGTGTTTCAGTGCTTTTGGAAATTCAACCCCAAGTGGGTAAAGTTAGGGCCTGACTAATTCATTCACTCATTATTAACCGGCCCAAACCATTAAGAATAAGAACTTGAAATTTGGAGAAGGCATCGTGTAGTAAGGGACTGTTCAAAATTCGGCACCTAAGGAGGTGCAGCAGGGGATGTAAGCTTTAAAAACAAAAAATATGTCGCCATGAAGGCCGTTTTGAAGCAAGAACTACAAAAATTGGTATTTGAATTCTCTGTCAGGAATTAAAGTACATGTTTCAGTATTTTGGAAATTCAAACACAAAGGGGACCAATAGCAGGTGACAGCTTTTTTGGAAAATAAATCATTACTGAAATCCCAATGAAGCATTTTTAAAGATACACCTATGAAAACAGATATTTGACTTCTCGGTTAGAAATAAGAGAGCACATGTGTCAGTGTTTTTAGAAATTCAAGCCCTAAGTGGGAAAAATATGGAATGGAAATTTTTATGGAAATATTTCATTATGAAAATTTGTACTCGGCTTCTTCGTTGAAAAGCGCGTCAAATAGGTGATGAAAATTTTTCTGAAAATATTTCGTTTTATCAAAACATCTTTAAAGGTAAAACTACGAAAATTTATATTTGACTTCCAAATAAATATGTCTTCCAGGACGAAAGTTTCTATATAAATATCACCACAAGAACTCAAAAATCAGGATTAACAGAGACCTTGAACTCTAGCTGCCAGAATCGCTTTTTGGCCAGAAGTAAATACGGAAAAACCTTGCTTCTATGGCATTAATTAGCGTGCAAAGTTTAGAAGATGTTGCAATTTGTGAGTAATAAAAGAAAACAAAAAAATCTGTGCAGACCGAACAGTCAACATGACTGAGGCAGCATGTGCTAAGAGAACTCCACAGAGAATTTGTGGTACAAACTCAAGGAGAAGTGCGATGAATTCGAAATAATATCGGAATAGAAGCTGGAAGAGGAATGGGAACTAACTGGTCAAGAGCTCATAAAAATCGTTGTGAACGAGCAAGACCACATGTAAGTTGTTACACAAGAGAAGGCATATACTATGAAATATTGAGCTCCAATATTGTTTTTGCTTTCAAGAACAAGTATATTTTGGCAATTTTTTTCTTTGTTGCTATCTCGTCAAAAATGGTTCAAATGGCTCTGAGCACTGTGGGACTTAACATCTGAGGTCATCAGTCCCCTTGAACTTAGAACTACTTAAACCTAAATAACCTAAGGACATCACACACATCCATACCCGAGGCAGGATTCAAACCTGCGACCGTAGCGGTCGCGCGGTTCCGGACTGAAGCGCCTAGAACCGCTCAACCACGTTATCTCGTCACCACGCACCCAATATTGGAGGGGGGAGAGGAGTGTGGTTGGCTGTAAGCGCTACAATCAACCCACTCTTCAACCCTCTGGCAAGAAAAACAAAAAGAATCAGAAAGGTTATATATTTACTTCATACCGTATAGAACTGAGCGGCGAAATATCATTTAAGAACTTTAGTTAACATTATTTGAGGAATCGTATTTATCAAGAGAATAAGTTTTTTATTTATTGATATTTCATTTCTGTGTTATTTGTGAAAATGAAACACATGCTACTGGTAACAGTGAACTGACCAAATAGTAATAAACCCACTGTATGTAACACAGGCTATTACTCTGTTCTGCCGCCTTTGTACTGATCTGCCATCTGCCGGTCCAAATGGGAACTCAACGCTACAGTTGCGCTCCTGACGGCGGGACGTGTAAGTTTATCGGCTTTCACTGGCACTTTTCTGATAGGGCAAAGAGCGAGCGGGACACAAATAGCGACGGTGTAACTTTAAAGCGAGTTGTTTTGCTCTCTGCGGCTGGGGGGCTGCAAACAGTGGAACACGCGACATTCAGCTTTCGCTCAAGTACTGCCCTTTGCACCGGACAAGTCACCTCTCGCACGCGACCCAGTATCGACGTTTGTGTGTTTGTGACCGCGCGAGCGTGCTCGCTGTGTGTGTGTGTGTGTGTGTGTGTGAGAGAGAGAGAGAGAGAGAGAGAGAGAGAGCAGGGGAGTTTTATGGGCAGAAGTGGAACTAACGCTCCGCTCACAGCCGCAACTCTCTGACGCCGCATGCATTTTGTACAAAACTGCAGAAAGCGCCGCTGTTCCCTCTGCGGCCGGGCTGCAAACGCGGACACACCGAGTACTCTCTTTCCCTGAAATGTTCCGCTCGGCGATGTGCACAGTGTGATCAGCGAGCTCTCAGTTTAACACCAATTTCATCAGATTAATGGCCAAGAGAAGTCTACTAATATCAAATACCGGCCTTAATTTGAGGAAGAAATTTCTGAGGATGTACGTCTGGAGTACAGCATTGTATGGTAGTGAAACATGGACTGTGGGAAAACCGGAACAGAAGAGAATCGAAGCATTTGAGATGTGGTGCTATAGACGAATGTTGAAAATTAGGTGGACTGATAAGGTAAGGAATGAGGAGGTTCTTCGTAGAATCGGAGAGGAAAGGAATATGTGGAAAACACTGATAAGGAGAAGGGACAGGATAATAGGACATCTGCTAAGACATGAGGGAATGACTTCCATGGTACTAGAGGGAGCTGTAGAGGGCAAAAACTGTAGAGGAAGACAGAGATTGGAATACGTCAAGCAAATAATTGAGGACGTAGGTTGCAAGTGCTACTCTGAGATGAATAGGTTAGCACAGGAAAGAACATCTTCAACTTTTATAGTCCTGTCTTCCTCAGTTGCGTGTAATATTACGGTATATTGATAATTTTTACTTATGGGCCGTCTGACAGCAACTGAATAAAACACAATTTTAGTGCCATACGCGTTTCGCCTTTATTTTCTGCAAGGCATCATCAGTGGCCTGGAATATGTACATATGTTAGCTATTTAATTTACATTTTTGTCACTGTACCTATAGGTTATAAACAGTTCTGGTGGTTGGTATTTCCTATTAAGTAGTAATGTTTTGAACTGTACTTACAGGTTGCGTGGACAATTTCTTACATATTACGCTCCTGTTGCATTTTTGGCGTTGTTCTTCTTCTTATGAACGCCAATTTGCGGTTTTTTCGACATTCCACAGCACCATGCACTGAAAACTTGTTTTAATACAATGTTTTGGTTTCTGTTGCCGACTGTCAAATGTTTTTGCCAAAGATCGAATGTTATTGCCAAACTTATGAGTGTAACTATTGAAGTATCTATTGTCTGTTCGTGTATGTATTTGTGTGTGTGTGTATTTTGGTGTTTATATATATATATTTTTTTTTTTTTTTGCTGTGTATGTGTGTGCGTGTGTGTGTCTCCAGATTGTGTGGGGAAGAGTTCTTTTTTTTTTGTTTTATGTTATCATTTCCCTTACTAAGTGTAGTAGGGAGCCTGCAAAACGCGTATGGCACTAAAACTGTGTTTTATTCAGTTGCTGTCAGACGGTCCATAAGTAAAAATTATCAATATAGCGTAACATAGGAAAGGAATTCGTGGCGGGCCGCATCAAACCAGTCAGTAGACTGATAGACTGATGACCAAAAAAAAAAAAAAAAAAAAAAAAAAAAAAAAAAAAAAAAAAAAAAAAAAAAAAAAAATGGCGAATGTTCAGGAGTCTGAGCCATTGTTAAAACTAAATCTTCTTAGAGAGATACCCAGCATGTGCATTGTCCCAACCGATGAACTGAACCGGTACTTCACAATACCTATAACCATGACTGAACCACAATCGAAAGAGAGACCCTTCGATTACTTCATGGCGGTAAAGGACTATAAACACGAAAAATTCTATCTGAAGCATGTTACTTGCAATACCTTCGAAAGAGAGCATGTGTATCAGGTCAGCATCTACTTCAAAAATGGCTCTGAGCACTATGGGACTCAACTTCTGAGGTCATTAGTCCCCTAGAACTTAGAACTAGTTAAACCTAACTAACCTAAGGACATCACACACATCCTTGCCCGAGGCAGGATTCGAACCTGCGACCGTAGCGGTCTCGCGGTTCCAGACTGCAGCGCCTAGAACCGCACGGCCACTTCGGCCGGCAGCATCTACTTGATACGATGGCATCGCAGTCCAAGTGATGAAGTTTTTTATTGACCCACTACTGCTCACTATAATAGATTTCTTCAACCACTTCTTAACACCAGGTGTTTTCCCCTCAGGCCTGGAAACGGAGTAGTTAATATATTACCTAAAAAGGACGTTGTCACAGCACCCTGTGCTTACCGACCAATCTGCATTCTTCCAGCACCGTCCAAGGCCTTGGCATATGTAGTCCACGACCAGCTAACAAGCTACTTAACAACATACAGCCTACTAGATGAACTCCAACGAGGCTTTCGCAAACATCGCAGCGCACCTGCCTTGATAAAGCCAACAGATAACCTGAAGCTTGCCGTGGATGCACAAGAGGCAACTATCATCTGCTTCTTAGAGAGTTAACTAGCCTTTCACACTGTCGACTGTGACATTTTAGTTCTCAAACATAGCAGGCTAAATTTCTGGCTGAGTGCAGTGCGTGGTCTCGGCAGCAACGTGTCTTGTCCAGCACCACAAAGTCACAACAGAGGCATCTTCTAGGTCCTACACTCTTTTCATTGTACGCAAATGATGTGTCATCAGTTCTGTCCTAATACAAAAACCAAGTGTACACCAGTGACCTCCAATTATACCCAAGTGGTAAACCATTAAACTGAAAGACACCAATTGCGAACATCAACACCGATCTGCACTATCAAAATGTGTGCAAGGTATGAGGTTAAAGCTCAATCCATCCCAAGCTCAAGCGGTACTGGTCGGTCTCTCTAGGCTCATTAACCCAAAACAGCAACCGGACGAGACATAAGCAGCCACAGGGAAGTAACCGATTTTGTGACATTTTTCGAGTTCCTAACAAAGGGCGAATTGTACAATTTTATCTGTATGCTTCGATAGTTTAGTTTCTTGAATTTCTGCGTGTTAATTGAATAGATACAGCTCTCATGTTTTCGTTTAAGTCAGAAAGTATACCGATTTTGTGACATATTACAAGCTACTAATCAGGAACGAATTATTTAGTCTCACCTGGGTAGTTTCGTAGTTCAGTTTTTGAATCTTCGCGTATTAATCTAATTTATTAGATACAGTTGTTGCGTTTTCGTCAGTGTCTACAATAGAGTTCTGCAGCACGTGTCGATAGCCCATTTGTGTGTGTAGTGTAGTTTTCCACGATCTTTAGAATGGATAGGGGCTGTGATTGCAATTTGCGAATGCGAGCCGAGTTGGTAACACTTCGCTCTCACCTCCAGGCTGTGATGGCTTCGATTACACAGCTAATATGCATCACGTTGTGGGCTTGCCGTGGCGATCCAACAGACCTCGAGCATGTCTGAGTCCTCGGATCGGTCTGCACCTGTGGCCAGCCCAGTCGCTGCTCGCAATGTGGTTGACCCCTCACACATAGCTGAGTGAGAGGTCGCCTCGGGGTGTGGCAGGTGGCGAAAGACTTCCCAGGGGGGCCACATGTAATGCTTCCCTGGTTAGTAAGACAAACAGGTTCTAGGTGCTGTCTGTGGCTGAAGCTGTTGCTCAGCCAGATGCAGTCACCTGTCTGGTTTCAGAGGAAACCTCTCAGCCTGCAATATCCAGGCAATCACAGAGGATGGGATTATGGGAAGTTGGGAGCTTCAATGTTATGTGTGTTATGGGGCCCCTTAGGGACATGGCTGCCAAGGAGGGGAAGAAACACCATGTGCACCCCATAAGCTTACTGGATAGAGTCATTCCAGACGTGTAACGGACCCTTCTGGATGCCATGAAGAGCACAGGGTACAGCCAACTGCTGGTGGTGGCTCACGTCAGTATCAATGGTGTGTGTCACTTTGTATCGGAAGAGATTCTCTCTGGTTTCGAGCAGCTAGCAGACATGATAAAGGCTGCCAGTCTTGCTTGCGAGCTGAAAGCAGAGCTCACCAGTCGACAGGACCGATTGCAGACCTCTTTTACAGAGCCGAGTGGAGGGTCTGAATGAGAGGCTCAGATGGTCCTATGGCCGCTAAGGCAGCAGATTCCTCGACTTGCGCCATTGGGTGGTTGGGTTTCAGGTTCCACTGAATAGGTCAGGAGTCCAATACACACAGAGGGGGGACTGCACGGGTAGCAGGAGCTGTGTGGCGTGGACTGAGTGGTTCTTTAGGTTAGAGGGACTCGGGAAAACGCAAAATGGACTTCAGTCTCAGAGGGTGCTGACCAACACAGGAAGAACGTAGATATAGGAACAATCGGTATAATAGTTGTAAATTGTTGTTGGAAAAGTACCAGGGCTCCAAGCGCTAACAGAAAGCACTGATGCTCAATTCGATATAGGCACTGAAAGCTGGCTAAAACTGGAGATAAATTCAGCTGAATGTTTTGTGAACAACTGAATGTTTTGTGAACAACCTAATGGTGCTCCGAAAGAGCAGGCTAAACACAGTTGGCGGTGCCGTGTTTGTTGCTCTTAGAAGTACGTTATCTTGACGTGAAATTGTAGTAGATAGTTCCTGTGAGTTAGTACGAGTAGAGGCCATTCTTGGCACCGGAATAAAATAATAATTGGATTCTTTTAACGACCTCCCAACTCACATGATATGGATGCTGAAAATTTCAAAGAAAACTCGACTCATACAATTATAGTCAGTGGTGACTTTAATTTAGCCTCGATATGTTGGTGAAAATACCTGTTTAAATCTGAAGGTACGCTTGAAACATCATCCGAAATTGTGCTAAACGCATTCTCTGAAAGCTACTTCGATCAGTTAGTTCATGAACCCACGCGAATAGTAAACGATTGTGAAAACACACTTGACCTCTTACCAACAAATAATCCACAGCTAATAAGAATCATGAAATTGGATAAAGGGATTAGTGAACATAGGTATGTCGTAGCGAGAACGAATATTGCAGTCCCCAAATCCTCCAAAAATAAACGAAAAATGTACCTGGTGAAAAAGCTGATAAAAGTTCACCTGACGCCTTCCTGAGAGACAATCTCCACTCCTTCCAAATTAACAATGTAAGTGTAGACCAGATGGGGCATAAATTCAAAGAAATAACATCGACAAGAATTGAGAGATTTATACCAAATAAATTAGCAAACTACGGAGCTGATACTTGATGGTACACAAAACGGGTCAGAACACTAGCAGAAACAACGAAAAAAGCATGCCAAATTTAAACGAACACAAAATCTCCAAGGTTGGCGATCGTTAACAGAAGCTCGAAATTCAGCGCGGACATCAATGTGAGATGCTTATAACAGTTTCCGCAACGAAACCTTGTCTCGAAACCTGCCAGAAAATGCAAAGAGATTCTGATCGTATGTAAAGTATGCTAGAGGCAAGACACAATCAATATCTGCTCTGTGTGATAGCAATGGAAATACTACCGGCGAAAGTGTTGCCAAAGCAAGTTACTAAACACAGCCTTCCGAAATTCCTTCAGCAAAAAACACGAGGTAAATATTCGAGAATTTGAATCAAGAACAGCTGCCAACTCGAGGAACTTAGAAGCAGATATCCTCGGAGTAGTGAAGCAGCTTAAATCTCTTACCAAATGTAGGTCTTACGGTCCAGACTGTGTGCCAGCCGGGTTCCTTTCAGAGTATGCTGATACAATAGCTCCTTACTTAACAATCACATACAACCGTTCGCTCGACAAAAGATCCATACCCAAAGACTGGAAAGTTGCACAGGTCACACCAATAATCAAGAAAGGCAGCAGGAGTAATCGACTAAATTACAAGCCCGTATCATTAACGTCGATATGCAGTGGGATTTTGGAAAATATATTGTAACTGAACGTTATGAATTACCTCGAAAAGAACGGTTTATTGACACACAGTCAACGCTGATTTAGAAAACATTGTTCTTGCGAAACACAACTGGCTGTTTAGTCACACGAAGTGTTGAGAGCTTTTGATAAGGGATTCAGACTGATTTCGTATTTCTAGATCTCCTGAAGTCTTTTGACACTGTACCACGCAAGCGGCTTGTAGTGAAATTGTGTGTTTATGGAATACGGTCTCAGTTACGTGACTGGATTCGTGATTTCCTGTAAGAGACGTCATAGCTTGTAGTAACTGACGGAAAGCCATCGAGTAAAACAGAAGTGATTTCTGGTGATCCCCAAGGTAGTTTTATAGGCCCTCTGTTATTCCTCATCTATATAAATGATTTAGGAGACAATCTAAACAGCCGTTTTAGGTGGTCTGCAGATGATGCTGTCGTTTATCGTCTAGTAAAGTCATCAGAAGATCAAAACAAACTGCAAAACGGTTTAGAAACGATATCAGTACGATTCAAAAATTGGCAATTGACCCTAAATAAGAAAAGTGTGATGTCATCCACATGAGTCTAAAAGGAATCCATTAAACTTCGGTTACACAATAAATCAGCCAAATCTAAAGGCCGTAAATTCAACTAAATACCTAGGAATTAGATACACGAACAACTTCAACTGGAAAGCACACATAGTAAATGTTGTGAGGGAGACAAAGCGAAGACTGCGTTTCATTGGCAGTACACTTAGAAAATGTAACAAATCTGCTAAAGAGACTCCATACACTACGCTCATCCGTCCTCTCTTGGAGTACTGCTGCACGGTGTGGGAGCCTTACCAGATAGGATCAATGGAGTACAACGAGAAAGTTCAAAGAAGGGCAGCACGTTTTGTTTTCTTGCGGAATAGGAGAGAGAGTGTCACTGAAATGATACGGTATTTGTGGTGGACATAATTAAAACAAAGGCGTTTTTCGCTGACGCGGAATTTTATCACGAAATTTCAATCACCCTCTTTCCCCTCCGAATGTGAAAATATTTTGTTGACGCCGATCTACATAATTAGAAACGATCATCATAATAAAACAAGGAAATCAGAGCTCACACGGAAAGATATAGGTGTAAGTTTTTTTCGCGCGCTGTTCGAGATTGTAGTAATAGAGAAATATTGGGAAGGTGGTTCGATGAACCCTCTGCCAGGCGCTTATGTGTGATTCGTAGAGTACCCATGTAGATGTAGAAATATCAACTTCTCTCCTTCAGCAAAGTGTCTAGGACTAATAATAGATAAAAATATAAATTCCACTGAGCACGTAATTGCAATGATCAAAAGACGTCAGCATCTCTCCATACCCTACAAATATGTCAATATGTTGACGTCAAAATGAAGCTTATACAAACACGTATACTCCCAGTTGTTGATAACGGCGATGTCATCCTGCAAGGCCTTTCTCAGGAAAGAACACGGAACCTGGAACTGGTTATGAATGCCTGTGTTCGTTACCACTGTGATGTTCGACCCTTTGATCGCATTTCACCATCGTATGCACAGCTGCCCTGGTTGTGTCCAGACAAGCGCAATATTTCCATACACTCTGTCTTCTCTATTGTCTTATCAATCAACGCTGCATCTGGCATCGGTCTTCGACCTTGACGCTCTTGTCTGAACAACATGGTAGAAACACCCGTTCCCATGACAGCAAAATCCTTTCTGTCTCACTCTATCGTTTAGCCACTTTCTCTAAGTTTTTCTCAATAGCACGTACCCAACTGTGGAATAACCTCCTGCTATTCCGAAAGTAAGGAACAATAGGTCCCGAAATGGAAACCACAGTTAAAATCAAAACTGTTTTATTTGCAACAGTTGGCTACAACTTCCAGCTACTTATCTCCATAGTCGCCGATCCTACTTGGACGTTAGTCGCAGCATTGTACCAACTTTCCAATACCCTCGTTATAGAAGGCAGCCGCCAGGGCTTTCTGCCAATTCTCTGCGCTGGCCTACAGCTTGTTGTCTGTGCCAAAATGTTGTCTTCATAGCTAGCGGTTCATGTGAGCAGAGATGAAACTCAGAGGGAGACAATTACGGGCTGTATTGTGGGTAATCAAACATTTCCAATTGAAAACGATGCAGGAGCATCTTCATTGCCCCTGCAGAATGCGGCTGAGAATTGTCTTGAAGAAGAAAACTCACGACAGTTACGTAATGTTGCCTGCATAGCTTCAGGCGAAATTTCTCACCAGGCCCTCGTACTTGGCGGGAGACACTATTGTTCTAGGTATCTTAATGTGCTCCCTGTGTGCTCAGAACTAAAAAGAACGACGTAACGCGATCGACGGCCATACTAGAGACATTTCCCAACACACCTGTGCAAAACTTCATCCGATTTTCACTGTGGTTTCCATTTCGCGACCGATCGTTCCTTACTTTCCGAATAACCCTCGTATTAAAGAACTGAGAAACATCTTTGGCTGCCCCTGTCGGAGGTTTGAGTTCCCCGTCGGGTATAGGTGCGTGTGTTGTCCTTAGCATAAGTTACTTTAAGTTAGATTACGTAGTGTGTAAGCTTAGGGACCGATGACTTCAATATTTTGGTCCCATAGGACTTACCAAAAATGTCCACATTTCCAAAAACACCTTCAGCTTCAGAAGACAGTTAATGACATATCTAGTAATGCAACAATAAGGACTATCATTCTCTCTGAACGCACTTTTTATCCTTGTACATCCCTCTTTCCAACCTGATCTTCCTCATTTTCCAGTAATCTTAGCTGAAGCAGTCTCCTTAAATTTCCTATCCCCAGAGCTTGCCATATCGGAAAACGCATTTGGTACACTTACAAATTCTTCTTGTACCTGTCAGAATCATTATTGTTATTACTGTGATTATTATTGTCATTGTTAGTATTATTGTTGTGTCCTCATTGCCACTGTAGACTCTTGTACGATGGCAATCAAGGGAGAGGACGTTGTTTGGTTGCCAGTATCCTCTTTCTACAACACAACTGCACACATGAATTAACAGGGTTCCTTATTTACTTAAACAGATAGCGGGTACTCAACTTTAACAACGTCTATGTGTTGTGGTACAAGCTTTTCAGTATTAGTCACTTCACTGCTCGCGAAGTACAAGTCCCGCTGTATAAACTAATCTGGTCGCAATGTACTGACAGACGCCAACTTGGAGTGCAACTTAGTGCGCCAGTTACTGAGTAACTGAGCTAGTGACTGAGCTCGTGACTGAGGTTGTGCTAGTGACTGAGACTGAGTCTGAGCCCTCCAGTCAGCGGCAGCGATCTAAATACTTGCGGTGAAGAGGGCGTTGGCGGTTTGTTGCTTGTGAGTCTGTCTTTGGCCTCTCTCCTATAGGCGCGCCTGATCCAGCCCCCACTATCGACCTTCTTGCTATATCTTTGCTGACCGATGTGCTGGCGACAGCTTGCACCTGCACATTCCTATCCCTCCCCCCCCCCCCCCCCAAATGCCGCACTGTTGTCATGTAGAGAAGATGCGAACGTGAATGGGGAGGGAGGCAGAATGCTTGACACAAAGACGAGCGAGGAGCAGTGACTGTGGAGAACGGCTTACTCCTGAGCGTGCCCACCATCTGGCTTGCAAGGCAACAGGAACATCCTCCAGAAAACTGCTGCCTGGGCACACGTCCAGGCCTCAGGGCGTCTCCTGAGGCGATGACGGCGACGGTGACGGCGATACAGGTCCAGGTCCATCACGTTGGCGATTGGGGACGGTAGGGGCGAGGGCTCACCTTCCATCTGCTTCTCCTAGGGTGCCCTGGTGGCACTAGCCAGCGGCTCCGAAGGCCGCGTGGTCCCTGTGAGGTCGTGCATCAGGGGGAAGAAAAGCAACAGAATCACGGAGCAGATGACATGCAATGGCGGCGCTGCAAACCAAATGGACCTGCAATTAAGTACACTACTGGCCATTAAAATTGCGACACCACGAAGATGACGTGCTACAGACGCGAAATTTAACCGACAGGAAGAAGATGCTGTGATATGTAAATGATTAGCTTTTCAGAGCATTCACACAAAGTCGGCGCCGGTGTCGACACCTACAACGTTCTGACATGAGGAACGTTTCCAACCGATTTCTCATACACAAACAGCAGCTGACCAGCGTTGCCTGGTGAAACGTTGTTGTGATGCCTCGTGTAAGGAGGAGAAATGCGTACCATCACTCTTCCAACTTTGATAAAGGTCGGATTGTAGCCTATCGCGATTGCGGTTTATCGTATCGCGACATTGCTGCTCGCGTTGGTCGTGATCCAATGACTGTTAGCAGAATATGGAATCGGTGGGTTCAGGACGGTAATACGGAACGCCGTGCTGGATCCCAACGGCCTCGTACCACTAACAGTCGAGATGACAGGCATCTTATCCGCATAGCTGTAACGGATCGTGCAGCCACGTCTCGATCCCTGAGTCAACAGATGGGGACGTTTGCAAGACAACAACCATCTGCACGAACAGTTCGACGACGTTTGCAGCAGCATGGACTATCAGCTCGGACACCATGGCTGCGGTTACCCTTGATGGCGCATCACAGACAGGAGCGCCTGCGATGGTGTACTCAACGACGAACCTGGGTGCACGAATGGCAAAACGTCATTTTTTCGGATGAATTCAGGTTCTGTTTACAGCTTCATGATGGTCGCATCCGTGTTTGGCGACATCGCGGTGTACGCACATTGGAAGCGTGTATTCGTCATCGCCATACTGGCGTGTCACCCGGCGTGATGGTATGGGGTGCCATTGGTTACACGTCTCGGTCACCTCTTGTTCGCATTGACGGCATTTTGAACAGTGGACATTACATTTCAGATGTGTTACGACCCATGGCTCTACCCTTCATTCGATCCCTGGGAAACCCTACATTTAAGCAGGATAAGGCACGACCGCATGTTGCAGGTCCTGAACGGGCCTTTCTGGATACAGAAAATGTTCGACTGCTGCTGTGGCCAGCACATTCTCCAGATCTCTCACCAACTGAAAACGTCTCGTCGATGGTTGCCGAGCAACTGGCTCGTCACGATACGCCAGTCACTACTCTTGATGAACTGTGGTATCGTGTTGAAGCTGCATGGGCAGCTGTACCTGTACACGCCATCCAAGCTCTGTTTGACTCAATGCCCAGGCGTATCAAGGCCGTTATTACGGCCAGAGATGGTTGTTCTGGGTACTGATTTCTCAGGATCTATGCACCAAAATTGTGTGAAAATGTAATATATTTGTCCATTGAATATCCGTTTATCATCTGCATTTCTTCTTGGTGTAGCAATTTTAATGGCAAGTAGTGTACATAAAAGAGCCAATGCGCTCCTGGATCATGCCGCTTTCCCAGCGTCCAAGGCTGCCATAAACCCTGAAAAGAACGAGATCGAGCGGTGCAAAGCGATACTTGCGGACCATTGGCCGCACCGGATGCTGCGGTGGGTGTAGCAAGTGTAGCAGCGTCCGATGGTGGCGGCCATGCATAAGTTCCGCCGGTGATGGTCCGTTTCTTGGGTGAGAGAGTTGCAGTGCCTGTTCCCGCGTGTGAGTATTGCGAATCTTGGCCATCTGTTGTTTAAAAGTGCATACGAAGCGCTCTGCTTCTCTGTTCTACTGCGGTTGAAATGGAGCACTCATTAGACGACGAAAACCGTTTCGTTCACAAAACTGTTCAAAATCACGTGAAGTGAACTGCGGTTCATGGTCTGACACAAGTACTTCTGGCAAGCCTTCGTTCAAAATATGGGCGGACAACGCTTGAATGATGGTACGTGATGAAGTGGAAGCCACTGGCGTCGCAAATGGGAACTTGCTAAAAAGAGTCTATCTCAATGAGCCAAAGAATGTTCCAAAATGCTCCTGCAGAGTCAGTGTGCACTAGTTGCCTGGCCATTGAGACTTACGCCAAGGTGCGAATGTCTCTAATGGAGCTGATTGATCTTCCGCGCATGCGCGGCTTTGTGCCGTCATCTGTTCACTGTGGGCGTCCATGCCCTACTCCAACATGTTTCTCACGGTACCATTCCTTGCCACTGTCTTCGCATTGATTCAGTCACGAAGTTTCAACTATACTGGATCGTCGTATTTAACTTGCAGAGTTCACAAGATGTGCTATTTTCATCTGTTTCTCCGGAGGAGTCTGTTAAATCTGACTCTGATGATTCATCCTATAGGTGTACTTTCTTCTTAGCCTGACGTTTCTCCGAACTGTCCGATTGATAAGACATTTTTGTCTCATTTTAAATCTTTTTATGGTTTCATTTACATTTTCTGGTGATGTAGGAAGCAGTGCTGTCTCTGTCCTGGCTGAAGATTTTCTTGTAGGCTTTTTTGGAGGCGCGAACAAGTCGCGGATTCAAACAGAAGTATTGGCGGGTTATTGTTATCATGGACTGGTTACGAGATGAATGACACATCCTGAAGTTCGATTTCCCATGGTGTGTTTCCTTGGCTCGCCGATGCACTAATCAGGAAGAATTCACGCTCAGTCATTTCGTTTTCACTCAACGGAAAAACTCCTCTTACACGAAATACTTTTCCTACAATCGCTGGTGTTATAGCATTCATCCATTCAGCGTTGAAAGTGTTCTTAAATTTAAGTTTGTTGATCTTCTGTACCCCTTTGCGTTACAACTGAAGTTCTTATATTCATTGTGGTAGTATTATTTTAGCGGCTTAAAAATCATTTGTGTAATGGCTGCAGGCGGTATTTTCGTGAATCTGGATAGTTGTATTATATATATTTTGTTTTCTT
The DNA here is from genome assembly GCF_021461385.2 of Schistocerca piceifrons. Lineage (NCBI taxonomy): Eukaryota > Metazoa > Arthropoda > Insecta > Orthoptera > Acrididae > Schistocerca > Schistocerca piceifrons. The sequence continues at coordinate 465,243,826 of NC_060143.1, forward strand.
CGTAAAGCTAGAGCGCTCATAAAGTTGTGTAAGATGCATTACCTGCTACATGTACGATGCTGTGCCAGGCAGGTGAAATTTACAACGTTTTAGCAGTTTTAGGAATGCTTCTTCATTAATCAGTATGGTTTCTATCATTATCATCAGGGAGTCATTTGGAAAATTATCATAAAACTCAGGTAAGTTTTTTACCTTTAAATATGGCCATAGGTGAGTTAAAGTTCTCTGTGGCATTAGCACAAACTAAGACGGTGACAAATTCCGCTTTTTCTACCCAAGGCTTTGCATAAACAGCTTTGCTTCATTTTTCAGGGAAATCTTTCCTGTGGAAAAAACTCTCCTGCAAAGATAAAAGGTAATCGAATGACATTTATTAAGGAGCAAGAAAAATAATTCGTTTCAGGAATCCTGAAATTATATGCATTTTGTAACCTATTTCATACGGATTATACATCACCTAAAATTTGTTTAGTACACCAATATTCTCCATAGTGCTGCACAAAAAGAAAAAGAATTAAGGTGCATCATCTTTGCTGAGAGATTTACATCTCGCTTGGGAAAGACGTTCTTCCTTTATCAAAGAAAAATTTTGGTTTGTTTTACCCATTCTTTATCTGCCCATTTGTGGTCGTCTGATATGGTATGCTTTATTTTGTTGGATTCTGTGAACTCTTAGTCAGGCACCCTAAGAATATTTGAACCCGACGGGAAGCCACATGCGTACAACTTCAGGATTCCTGAAATAAATTGTTTTTCTTGCTCCTTAATAAACGTCGTTCGATCACCGTTTATCTTTGCAGGGGAATTCTTTCCCCTTTGCAGGCGTCTCTGCATACATGAGTGCGGCACCCCATAAAATTTCTCTGCCAGGTGCTGCAGTCACTGTGAGCATGAATGCATTTTTCATATTATTCCTAGTACACAAAGAAGACGTTTTTTCCCATCTGCAACACAATACGAAAACGTAGTAATAACTGCAATGCAGTAATACAAAACATGTTGAACCTTTTCAACCACATTGTGCTGTTCCGATTCGCCGGAAATTCGAACTCTGGTGCGGTATGGGTGACAACGGTGGCGTGCACCCAATGGGAAGGAAAGCGGGAAAGCTTCTCTTGCTTTGTTACAGAGAAATGAACAAGTGACTAGGCCAAACTGCACGGCACAACACCACTGTTCGATGACATTTTAAATAAATTAGAAACAAATTTTAAAAAAGCCAAAGAGCAAAACATTAGTTAAGCATTGGCTTAAAACTTAATTGAAATACCTGAACAAGTTCTGCCTTCATTTTTAGTACTGTGCAACCCGTTCCGCGCTGCCTTTAAGTAAACTACTAACGCGTTGATGAAAATCTGGTCACAGTGATTTTTGAATATTTAAAGTAAGACACACAGAATGGACACAAACAAGCATTCAGCACCAATATCAACATTTCCCTACGTACTCAATTAGTAATCCAAATTAGTACACATAACAAGTAAACAACGGCCGCTCTAAACAGCTCCCAAGGTTAGTCAAACTAGTGAACTCACAATTACCCTGAAGTGCCAAAGAAACTTATATAGACATGCGTATTCACATACAGAGGTACGTAAACAGGCAGAATATGGTTCTGCGGTCGGTAACGCCTATATAAAGCAAGTGTCTGGCGCAGTTGTTAGGTCGGTTACTGCTGCTGTAACAGCAGGTTATCAAGATTTAAGTGAGTTTGAATGTGGTGTTATTGTCGGTGCACGAGCGATGGGACACAGCACCTCCAAGATAGCCATGAAATGGGGATTTTTCCCTATGATCACTTCACGAGTGTACCGTGAATATCAGGCATCCGGTAAAACACGAAATCTCCGAAATCGCTGCGGCCGGAAAAAGATCCTCCATGAACGGGACCAACGACGACTGAAGAGAATCATTCGACGTGACAGAAGTCCAACCCCTTCGGGAAATTGCTGCAGTTTTCAATGTTGGGCCATCAACAAGTGCCATCGTGCGAACCATTCAACGAAACATCATCGGTAGGGGCTTTCGGAGCCGAAGGCCCACTCGTATACCCTTGATGTCTGCATGACACAAAGCTTCACGCCTCGCTTGGGCCCGTCAACACCAGCATTGAACTGTTGACCTGGTTGGACGAGTCGCGTTTCAAATTGTATCGAGCGGATGGACTCGTACGGGTATGGAGACAATTTCATTTATCCGTGGACCGTGCATGTCAGCAGGGGGTTGTTCAAGCTGGTGGAGGATCTGTAATGTTGTGGGGCGTGTGCAGTTGGAGTGATATGGGTCCCCTTATACGTCTAGATACGACACTGATAGGAGACAGGTACGTAAGCATCCTGTCTGATCATCTGCATCCACACATGTCCACTGTGCATTCCGACGGACTTCGGCAATTCCAGCAGGACAATGCGACACCCCTGGTCGCAGGTTCGAATCCTGCCTCGGGCATGGATGTGTGTGATGTTCTTAGGTTAGTTAGGTTTAAGTAATTCTAAGTTCTAGGGGACTGATGACCTAAGTTGTTAAGTCCCATAGTGCTCAGAGCCAATGCGACACCCCACACGTCCAGAATGGCTACAGAGTAGCTCCAGGAACACTCTTCTGAGTTTAAACACTTCCGCTGACCACCAAACTCCCCAGGCATGAACATTATTGAGCATATCTGGGATGCCTTGCAACGTGCTGTTCAGAAGAGATCTCCACCCTTTCGTACTCTGTAACCTCCCCACAAAAAATAATAAATATTATGGATAGTGATTTAATTTTTGTGTAACCTCAGAACAAAATTGGTTCCCATTTGTAACCTCCCTACAGAAATTCATTCACATATAATGTACCCACAAAATTCTTTTCTCATCTAATGTAAGCTCGAAACAGAAAAATTCCTAAACCTCGTAATAAAATAATAAATTCAGTAACCTGGTAAATTTTGGACGTCAGCAGTGCTGCGTCATGGCCCTGTAAGATCATTCTGAATAAAAAGCAAAAATTCTTACCTCAATAAAGTCGCCAACTATCTGCTCTTACAATAACTTTTTCCGGCACAGCTCTGTGCAATGCTGGCCGATAGATTTGCCATTTATGAAAGGAAGCAACTGATTTTTCTTTTGCAACAATCGGAATGATCATGGATTGGAGAAATTAGTAAATTCTTTAAACTGAAATGAAAGCTTGTCAGAAATTACTTTATATCACAAAGATTATTATCAGGATATTTTTAAAAGATTTACATGGGAGTTCACATAAAATTACTAGATATGCGCGAGGCTGCTTTTTACCCTATACAATAATACTCAGGCTTCGGCATCGCTGCACCGCAACCGGTCAGCCAACACGATACACCAGACCAGAGCAGAGCAGACTCCACACAAGCGCAGACTAGCAACAACTTACTGCTACAGCTACACAGTTCGTACTCAGTCAACACTGCTCTCTGGTCAGCGATTCTCTTATACCTTGCATATCGCAGGCAGCGCATGAGCAATACATCGAAATTACATCTGCTCGGACCTCTTACAACTCTTACAGATTTATGGACAGCCCTGCAGGATTGGAGGTGTCAGTTCCCTCCAGCACTACTTCAGACATTAGTCGAGTCCATACCACGTCTTGTTGCGGCACATGTGCTTGCTCGCGGGGACCCTACATGATATTAGGCAGGTGTACCATTTTCTTTGGTTCTTCAGTGTAGTAACTTAATCAGCTCGGCATGTCTTACGACTATGTCAATAGGGCTGACGTCATAAGTAGCTTCACCGAACCACACGTCCAGTCACGCAAAAACAGAACGACCAAAGGATATTTTTCCCGTGCACTGTGTAATCGGCGAATGTCCTGCTCAAGACGAAAGAAGCCAAACAGTCTTCTAAAAGGAAACTTTGCCACAAGGCCGTAACCTTACAAGGGGAGCTCTTGAGAAGCCAAAAAACTATAGCTACCCTTACAGCCATTAGCCGTAACAAAAACTGTGATTCAGTTCAAGGGGGAATGTAACCCCTTAAAAAGCGCGCACACATTAGCTATAACATTAAATCAATTGACTAAAACAGTAAGGTGCGACCTAGGCTACTCAGTCGTCACCAGGTGAGAATCATTCTTGGTGTAAGTCTTCACGGAAGAGAAGGACCGCCATTGAGAGAAGTGGGAACAACCAGATCATGGCAAATTAAATCACAACCAGACAAATATTGTATAATACTGTGTCAGACACAGTTCTCACACGCAACATGTCCATAGATCACGCCACAAAGTGGACATATAATGAACAGCGAAACCACTAGTCTCAGTTTAGTGACTGATGTTGCGCATAGTACACTAAAGCGATAGCTTCCGGTCATCCTCTCGGAAGCGAGCAAACGATCTCATCGTCAGCAAACACTATTCGCGTCATATCACTAAGACACATTTTTAATCCACCAGATTTCAAGCAGTAGCTATACGGTCTTAACACAAGCTAATACAACACAACAGGCTGCTGGTTGCATTAGCCAACACACACGATATATGTGTGCCTCATTACCGATCACACGTCGCAGTGGAACCTCTGCCAGTGGAGCTGTGACCGATTCTTGAACACGCGACCCCAGACAAACGAGGAACACTCTTACTACAAACTGGCCCTGAAAACAGGCTTGTGAGTACCGACCGCAGGAGGAATTCTAACCGCTGGACTACTAACGCACATCCGACGCATGAGTTCCTCAACGCCGCTCTCACGTCACAGCACAACCTCTCCCCACGGAGCACGACACCAAATAGACCAGGAACACGAAAGCCTTTTACTCTCCCTACAAAAGCACGCCGACAGTCGCATGTGAGTTGCCAGCTACCGACAACAATAATATAGTGGTGGTCGAACCTAACCAAGGCTACGCAGTACTTACACATTACAAAATAGGTTAATAAATAACGTTCAGCAGACTAAACAATTCAAAAACACTTCTACCTTCAGCGCACACTGTACCGCCTATGGAGCCAGCCGCTGTGGCCGAGCGGTTCTAGACGCTTCAGTCCCGAACTACGCTGCTGCTGCGGTCGCGGGTTCGAATCCTGCCTCGGGCATGGATGTTAGTGATGTCCTTAGGTTAGTTAGATTTAAGTAGTTCTAAGTCTAGGGGCTGATGACCTGAAGTCCCATTGTGCTTAGAGCCATTTGACCCATTTGTACCGCCTATGCATAACTTTCTCGACTAAACAAACTCAGGACACCGGGCATAAATAGTCAATAAAAGACCAACCGAAATCTTCAAACACCGGAAGGTGAGAAGCACGACTAGAGGACTGAATAAACACGTAGCTGACCGTGCCTAGTAAGAAGAATGCTAAGCGGTACACGACTCCCTTACGCTGCTCATAACGTCGTGTTAACATGTCCGTCACACGGACACCATGACTGCATGAGGTGGTCAAGACTACCAGCAGGCTCCGCATTGATGCATCTTCCGCGAGAGAAGAACCCCGCCTCCCCCCCCTCTCTGCAGGCCGCTGCACGCGCGAAGTCGCGAATACTGCCGCCAGGGAGTATCAGACTGACTGGCAGAGCCCAGCATGAAAAGTGACGGAACTTTTCAAAAGCGCTTTGACTGTACTTTATTGAAGGCATGTACTGTGGTCCGACATGTCGCTACCTTTCATGTGTTACAAGACGTCGAGAGCATCTACATCTACATCTACATTTATACTCCGCAAGCCACCCAACGGTGTGTGGCGGAGGGCACTGTCACTACCTCACTTTCCCGTTGCAGTCGCGTATGGTTCGCGGGAAGAACGACTGCCGGAAAGCCTCCATGCGCGCTCGAATCTCTCTAATTTTACATTCGTGATCTCCTCGGGAGGTATAAGTAGGGGGAAGCAATATATTCGATACCTCATCCAGAAACGCACCCTCTCGAAACCTGGACAGCAAGCTACACCGCGATGCAGAGCGCCTCTCTTGTAGAGGCTGCCACTTGAGTTTGCTAAACATCTCCGTAACGCTATCACGCTTACCAAATAACCCTGTGACGAAATGCGCCGCTCTTCTTTGGATCTTCTCTATCTCCTCTGTCAACCAGACCTGGTACAGATCCCACACTGATGAGCAATACTCAAGCATAGGTCGAACGAGTGTTTTATAAGCCACCTCCTTTGTTGATGGACTACATTTTCTAGGGACTCTCCCAATCAATCTCAACTTGGCACCTGCCTTACCAACAATTAATTTTATATGGTCATTCCACTTCAAATCGTTCCGTACGCATACTCCCAGATATTTTACAGAAGTAACTGCTACCAGTGTTTGTTCCGTTATCATATAATCATACAATAAAGGATCCTTCTTTCTATGTATTTGCAATACATTACATTTGTCTATGTTGTTGCCACTCCCTGCACCAAGTGCCTATCCGCTGCAGATCTTCCTGCATTTCGCTGCAATTTTCTAATGCAATTTTTCCGAGCACAGTTTGAGCTGTAGAAGGCACTACATCCAATAATTTCTGCAGTGAGTAGCCATTTGTATTGCCGTCTTAAGCTTATTACTTTGTTATCACGTCAGTTTTAATAGAAATTTAAAAATTAATTGACACAGTAATGTACACATTATTTCAGACCTCGCAGTGCCCCTACACCTGTTACATAGTTCCCGGATGGGAACTGCAGTGTTGAAACCAGTATGAATATCAGTCACAAGTAGCTTCACCAAATCACTCCTCCAGTCACTCAAAAACAGAACGACCAAAGGTTATTTTTCTCGTGCACTGTGTAATCGGCGAATGCCCTTCTCAAGATGAAAGAAGCCAAGCAGTCTTCTGAAAGGAAACTTTGCCACAGGGCCGTAACCTTACAAGGGGAGCTCTTGAGAAGCCAGACCGCCTACTCAGGCAAGGACGGGACAGCACTTCGGTGGAGTGTCTTTTGTTCTAGCGTACTTCCTTTGAAGTGAGTCGCTACTTCACACAGGTTTAAGTCCAACTGAATGCAAATAATCAGACGGTTGCGTCAGGCTTCGCAGTCGCTATAAATATCGTCTTTGGTTCCCAACAAAATGCGAAAATTGCCTTCGAGGCTGAAAAATTATATAGACTTATTTGATAGTGTTGTACCTCCTCTCACAGCGGACTATTGAGTCTGGAAACACTTAACAAGCGTGCAATACGTAGTTTCTATAGCCCCAGACGAAATATGAATATCCTATTTATGCTCGAAACAAAAGCCATCAAACTGTCAACTTATATACAGGGTGTATCATAATTAATGGCCTAAACGCATACACTTGAAAGTACACGATACTACTCGTAGAACCAAAAAATCTCAGTAAACATAGGGTCGAAAATGCATACCTTAAGAGCTACGAGCAATTTTTCATCTTCGATACTGTGAAGCAAATCTCTTCTACCGCAATTTCTTTCCTTTCCATATTTTGGGAAGAGATAATATGGACCAAAAAAAGAAAGAAATGTCCAGTAAACATGTGCTCTAAAATGCATACCTTAAAAGTTATGAGCACTTGCTCTTAAGCTATGCATTTTCGACCCTATGTTTACTGAAACTTCTTTGCTTTTAGTATCGTGTACTTTCAACTGTATGCGTTTACGCCAATAATTATGATACACCCTGTATGTAGGGTATACCGTGTAAGAGGTAACACCACATTTGTTTCTTGTACGGTTCAAGAAATCGAAACGAAGATTTCAGCAAATGGTAGTACGTTGAGGAGCACATCATTTTTTGGAGGTTTAAGTCTCTTAACTGTTGTATCGTCCGGTATATTGAAGCATAAATTTTTTTCAAATGTAGTGATGAACTTTCATAAATGGTATTCTAAAGTACTTGAAAAGAAGGGTAGCGCGATACAAGGTTTGTTATTGTTGGCACTGAAACCTGTCTCAAAAATATCTAAGAAATATGTTTCAATTGAAGGCAAGGTGGTAGGAATTAGCTGTTGCTGCGTAAATGCCACCAAGTACAGCTGTAACGTCATCTCTGTCGTTGTATCCAGGGCCGGCCGCGGTGGCCGAGTGGTTGTAGGCGCTTCAGTCCGGAACCGCGCGGCTGCTACGGTCGCAGGTTCGAATCGTGCATCGGGCATGGATGTGTGTGATGTCCTTAGGTTAGTTAGGTTTAAGTAGTTCTAAGTTCTAGGGGACTGATGACCTCAGCTGTTAAGTCCCATAATGCTCAGAGCCATTTGTTCTATCCAGGCTTTCGTCTGGTTGCTTGTTTCCACAAAAGCTCTTCAGTTAAACATGGTTATGTAGACACATCTGAAATAATCTTCCTAAAGCACTTCCGAAGCGCTAGTCGTTAGTATGTAGTTCCATCTACAAAATTATTAGGTGATCCCGTATCAATGTCGTATGAGTTAGGGCCAAGAGGAAATGCGTTTTATTCTAGTAGGAAGATACCTAGCAATCGAATTTTCGTAAGTTTTTATATTTATGTGTCGTGAAGTTCAAAACTCGAATATCAGTCACACAAGGCTGTTCTATGCAACTCTCAAAGGTTAACGAGAAAATGGACTTTGAAGTTTTCCAAGGAAATTCAGGAACTTTAATTCCCTGAAATGCAGAAGATTTTTCGTAACAGGTACCGTGGCCCACTTGGCGTCGGTTGTCAGCAGGGGCCCTCGAGATATACGGGACCTGCAATGAACGTGTGACGCCCCACTAGTCGGCTTGTCCGAGACACTTCACGGGCGCTCAGCTCCGTCCAGAGTCCTCAGGAAATCGATATTTAATTGAAAAGGTACACTATAAAGGAATTAACTTCGTCACGTGCTGTCGAGAGCTTACATGCATTTAAATAGGCAGTCAGGGAATTATGAAACTCGTTTAAAATTGCTTCTCGCTCCGCGTCGGAGACTGCTGCTGGCACTCGTAAGACCTCTAGTGTCACGTTGTTGTTGTTGTGGTCTTCAGTCCTGAGACTGGTTTGATGCAGCTCTCCATGCTACTCTATCCTGTGCAAGCTTCTTCATCTCCCAGTACCTACTGCAACCTACATCCTTCTGAATCTGCTTAGTGTATTGATCTCTTGGTCTCCCTCTACGATTTTTACCCTCCACGCTGCCCTCCAATGCTAAATTTGTGATCCCTTGATGCCTCAAAACATGTCCTACCAACCGATCCCTTCTTCTAGTCAAGTTGTGCCACAAACTTCTCCCCAATCCTATTCAATACCTCCTCATTAGTTACGTGATCTACCCACCTTATCTTCAGCATTCTTCTGTAGCACCACATTTCGAAAGCTTCTATTATCTTCTTGTCCAAACCGGTTATCGCCCATGTTTCACTTCCATACATGGCTACACTCCATACAAATACTTTCAGACACTTAAATCTATACTCGATGTTAACAAATTTCTCTTCTTCGGAAACGATTTCCTTGCCATTGCCAGTCTACATTTTATATCCTCTCTACTTCGACCATCATCAGTTATTTTACTCCCTAAATAGCAAAACTCCTTTACTACTTTAAGTGTCTCATTTCCTAATCTAATCCCCTCAGCATCACCCGATTTAATTTGACTACATTCCATTATCCTGGTTTTGCTTTTGTTGATGTTCATCTTATATCCTCCTTTCAAGACACTGTCCATTCCGTTCAACTGCTCTTCCAAGTCCTTTGCTGTCTCTGACAGAATTACAATGTCATCGGCAAACCTCAAAGTTTTTACTTCTTCTCCATGAATTTTAATACCTACTCCGAATTTTTCTTTTGTTTCCCTTGCTGCTTACTCAATACACAGATTGAACAACATCGGGGAGAGGCTACAACCCTGTCTCACTCCTTTCCCAACCACTGCTTCCCTTTCATGCCCCTCGACTCTTATAACTGCCATCTGGTTTCTGAACAAATTGTAAATAGCCGTTCGCTCCCAGTATTTTACCCCTGCCACCTTCAGAATTTGAAAGAGTATTCCAGTTAACGTTGTCAAAAGCTTTCTCTAAGTCTACAAATGCTAGAAACGAAGGTTTGCCTTTTCTTAATCTTTCTTCTAAGATAAGTCGTAAAGTTAATATTGCCTCACGTGTTCCAACATTTCTACGGAATCCAAACTGATCCTCTCCGAGGTCCCCTTCTACCAGTTTTTCCATTCGTCTGTAAAGAACTCGCGTTAGTATTTTGCAGCTGTGACTTATTAAACTGATAGTTCTGTAATTTTCACATCTGTCAACACCTGCTTTCTTTGGGATAGGAATTATTATATTATTCTTGAAGTCTGTGGGTATTTCGCCTGTCTCATACATCTTGCTCACCAGATGGTAGAGTTTTGTCATGACTGGCTCTCCCAAGGCCATCAGTAGTTCTAATGGAATGTTGTCTACTCCCGGGGCCTTGTTTCGACTCAGGTCTTTCAGTGCTCTGTCAAACTCTTCACGCAGTATCTTATCTCCCATTTCATCTTCATCTACATCCTCTTCCATTTCCATAATATTGTCCTCAAGTACATCGCCCTTGTATAAACCCTCTATATACTCCTTCCACCTTTCTGCCTTCCTTTCTTTGCTTAGAACTGGGTTGCCATCTGAGCTCTTGATATTCATACAAGTGGTTCTCTTCTCTCCAAAGGTCTCTCTAATTTTCCTGTAGGCAGTATCTATCTTACCCCTAGTGAGACAAGCCTCTACATCCTTACATTTGTACTCTAGCCATCCCTGCTTAGCCATTTTGCACTTCCTGTCAATCTCATTTTTGAGACGTTTGTATTCCTTTTTGCCTGCTTCATTTACTGCATTTTTATATTTTCTCCTTTCATCAATTAAATTCAATATTTCTTCTGTTACCCAAGGATTTCTATTAGCACTTGTATTTTTACCTACTTGATCCTCTGCTGCCTTCACTACTTCATCCCTCAGAGCTACCCATTCTTCTTCTACTGTATTTCTTTCCCCCATTCCTGTCAATTGGTCCCTTATGCTCTCCCTGAAACTCTCTACAATCTCTGGTTCTTTCAGTTTATCCAAAGTCCCATCTCCTTAAATTCCCGCCTTTTTGCGGTTTCTTCAGTTTCAATCTGCAGTTCATAACCAATAGATTGTGGACAGAATCCACATCTGCCACTGGAAATGTCTTACAATTTAAAACCTGGTTCCTAAATCTCTGTCTTACCATTATGTAATCTATCTGATACCTTTTAGTATCTCCAGGATTCTTCCAGGCATACAATCTTCTTTCATGATTCTTGAACCAAGTGTTAGCTATGATTAAGTTATGCTCTGTGCAAAATTCTACAAGGCGGCTTCCTCTTTCATTTCTTCCCCCCAATCCATATTCACCTACTATGTTTCCTTCTCTCCCTTTTCCTACTGACGAATTCCAGTCACCCATGACTATAAAATTTTCGTCTCCCTTCACTACCTGAATAATTTCTTTTATCTCGTCATACATTTCATCAATTTCTTCATCATCTGCAGAGCTAGTTGGCGTATAAACTTGTACTACTGTAGTAGGCATGGGCTTTGTGTCTATCTTGGCCACAGTAATGCGTTCACTATGCTGTTTGTAGTAGCTTACCCGCACGTAAGCGCCACAGCCTGTCTTTCTCGTGAGCCTCGCTCTCAGCCGTGTTGCGATATGGACGTGAGCGGGGCTCAGTGCGGCGTTCCGTGACTAGTAGTAGAATAGTAGTGTCAACAGATCACCTCGAATAACGGCGTTTTCGCATAGTAAGGCCATGATAAAATTAACGTTCCGTGCCCAGTACCTAAGGCATACGAAGTAGGACATTTTCTGCATGAAGTAATGCACGTCGATCCACATGAACTCATCCCAATGCACATCTCGATCGTCTGCAGCTCGGTTACCTGAAACTTGTCGAAGAAGCCGTTCCACCGGTGGATATCGTTTCCATCATTCGGACGGGACTGTGGGACTGGATTCGAACCGTACGAATCTTCGAGCTGCCGTTTGACGTTCCGGCCACGCTTGTGACGCGCAGCGGCCTTACGGGGAGGTACTAAGTCATGTGGAAGAAAAGTGGCACACTTTCGAGATGTATCCTGTTCTGAACCGAGAGCGTCAAGTGCCAATCGAACTGCGCCAACACATCCCGTCATACGTGACCGTTGGTGGCTGTCGAGCGATTATTTATGACGGTCAGCCGCGGACTTGTTGGGGGTGCAGGCAGGAAGGGCATGTTCTCTCCGAATGCCTGCACAGCCTCCTCCAGATATCTCGTACTGACACGACGCCGACATCGCAACTGACGACGCTACCTATTACATACGTTCAAGAGGCGAGGAACACAACGGACGCGGAACGTTGTTTAGTCCCAGTTACCGCCCCCGTGGGCCCGGTTACCCCGCTCGCGACGTGCTCGACAGCAGCGATCCCGGCCGCACTTGATCCTTGTGAAGAAGGAGAGCACCTAAAGATCGATTCAAGGTCAGACACAGGGATGCGGGAGGTGCATCTGTTCGTCGTGATCAACGGGACACGGACAAGCGTTTTCCCACAAGGAGGAGTCACTCAAACGACGAAAGAAGAGGAGACTGTCCGCAGGAAACGCTTCGTAAGACGGTGACCCGCTGCAGGAAGATGAGGGCAATCCCTCTCCAGCTCAGGCGGTTTCTGGCAACTACTGCCCAAGGACAAAGACAGCCTGACGATGCTCAGTACATTAACGAGCTCCTTGGCGGTGTGCGTTATAAGACGGACGTCATCCATCGCCTAACGTAGCGCTCCTCGAGCTTGGTGGACGTCTGAGGTGGAAAGAACGATGTAAGACTCAAGTGACTACCTAATGTGCAGTCGGTGAATCGTCGGACGATCTTGTCTCGGCTGATCTCTAAGATACATGTTATCAGCGACAGGGACAGTCAGGCGGGTGACTTGGCACTTAATGGCTTAAACGACTGCAGGATACCTCATCGTACTGTCCAGTGACCGATTGGTATCGGCTAGGTGCAGTCAGTGTCAACGACGTTATTTCCAAGATCAAAACCTAACTGTTAAAGGACATGATTTGGGCGTAGAAAAATGATACCGTGGTTCTTCAAGAGGTAGGTCCTGATCTGCGATTGGGTGTTCATGGATATACTTCTTACGGCAACCCAGCTAATAACGTTGGTTTTAGTGCGGCCAGACTAATATGCAATGACATACAAGCAACGGATATTCAGTATTTGCCATCAGAGTGATGCTTTGCGCTCATCACTGGTGCGGTCTGCCCTGTGAAACTTTCTGGAACGGCTACGCGTCGAGAGCAAACAGCGTATCACTTTACCGGGGTGGCTCTATTGTTTCAAGGCGCCACAGAGTACTTAGTGGTGGGTGGGGACTTTTAACAGCGTCTTATGCCCCGAGGATCAGATCCCTCACCATGTCCCAAGGCACGACACATGAAGAATCATACATGGTGAACGACGCAGGTATGTGTACATCACCAGCTACTGGGCCAGCAGGTTGACAGAATTTACGTTTACCAAGGTCTTCTGGCAGTGACTGTCGGTACCGAGCTGTGGCCCATTGCGTTCACCGACCACCTGACCTTCATCTGCACCGTGATCCTTCCACGTGAACAGACGAGCTGTAGTAGAGAACTATAGACTCTTGTCCGCATTCTCCCAGTAGAGGTTTGCCGTCTAGCCTTCAGTGACACCTGGCAGAAATGTGAACGATGGCTTCATACCTATGGCCGGCCGAAGTGGCCGTGATGTTCTAGGCGTTGCAGTCTGGAACCGCGAGACCGCTACGGTCGCAGGTTCGAATCCTGCCTCGGGCATAGATGTGTGTGATGTCCTTAGGTTAGTTAGGTTTAACTAGTTCTAAGTTCTAGTGGACTAATGACCTCAGAAGTTGAGTCCCATAGTGCTCAGAGCCATTTGAACCATTTTTCATACCTATGATTCCGCAATACGGTGGTGGACACACGGCGCCAAACCAGCTATCAGCTGTAAGCTCATGGCGTATGAGCGAGACAGGGCGCTTTTGCAACGATCGACCTCAGAGTTGTACTACATTATATTGAGGGAACCAGCTTCACAATCACCTTCACTATAGCGCCAATTGGCCGTGCACCAGACAGAGACGTGGCTCCTGCAAATCACGCCTGCCAGACTGCAAGACACGCGGGTTCTAGGGAGACTGCAAGATTCCGCCCCAGATGAACATGCTTCTCTCTACCACATAGTCGAGAATGGAGACATCATAAGAGGTGACCCATCACGGCAATTATGGTTGCAAATGGAAATGAGCGTTTGGAGTCATTGTACGGGAGGCCCCTTGAGGGGCAGGTTCGGCCGCCTTGGTGCAAGTCTTACATTCGACGCCACATTTGGCGACCCAGTCCCTGAGTGGAGAAAACCCCTGACCCAGCCGGGAATCGAACCCGGACCCGTAGGATGGCAATCCGTCACGCTGACCACTCAGGTATCGGGGCTGACAATTATGGAGGTGAGCGGGCAACATGCAGAGACTCACACCGCCATCTCCTGTGTCATGACAGATTACTGCTACACTCTTTATCTGGACTGAAAGCGGCCTGACGACGACGTTGACGACGTCCTGCACGATCTGCTGCATTCGGGTAGCGCACAAGGAGACGACACCTTCTTGAAGGCAGTCACACTGGAAGAACAGCGCATGGCCGTACCGATTAGCGCGGCAAAGCAGTTACCCTGGATCTCATGGTCTTCCACTTCAATTTTATAGCGCCTTTTCTGACCTGTTGGGAAGTTTGGCAGCAGATGTGCTGCGAACTCCTAGATCCAGACGTTCGCATTCTCCACAAATTTTTTGAGAGCATTATAATACCTGTACCAGAATCGAATGGAGACCGCCAGACTACCAGCCGTTGACATTAGTGAATTCAGATTATAAGCTGTTAGCGCTCATACTTCGTCCTCGCCTCCTCGCTTCAATCAAGGATGCTATTCACGCCGACCAAACATGTCTGCGAGATGGCAGTAATATACATACGGCCGTAAGCTCCCATAGAGATGTGGTGGCGTTCATGTTGGCGTGTCGTTTAGAAGGTCCCCTCGTGTCGGTTTACCTAGACCAAGCGTCCAACCGAGTTGAGCACGGCCTCTTACAGGCTGTCATAGAGAAGATGGGTCCGTCCCCAGTATCGGCTGGTGTAGTTCTCCGTCTCATCCGTGAGGTCCTTCCACTGTCCTGGTCAATGGCTACCGTTCGCCACCTTTCACTACAGAGCGCTCAGTGCGAAAAAGCTGCCCTATGTCAGTCTTTCTCTTCGCCGTCACCCTCTAGCCTGTGCTTCATTGTCTACGTCAACACTTCGGGGGCGTTCGCCTCTGCAATCTGCATTTTGAATTTTTAGCCTATGTGAACAATGTAGGTTCCTTGGCGAAGTAGCCAGAAGCTGTATGTAAGGTGATCGCGTGGCTTCAGCGCTACGGTGAGGTGGCCGGCCGCTGTATCAACTTGCGGAAGTCGCACTACATGGATGTGGGCAGAAGAATGGCTACCATTACGCCGTTTCCTTTACCAAGGTGCCAGCGATGAAATGTTTGGGAGTGACATTCAGTGAGAATGTACAGCGTACAGCAGCAGCTACGTACTGCAGACAGGCAAGTTCGTCTCCATGCCGTTCGAACGCTTGTCTTGATCATGCGGTACATTTTGCTAGCGTCTACCTCGCCCCGAAACTCAATCATTACACACACGTTCTCCAACTGCCAGCTACGGTGGCTGCCAAGTTCCAGGCCGCCATTGGTCATTTCGTCAGCGATGGTATGGTGTTCAGGACCTATTATGACTCACTGACGTTGACTTCTTATGCGGGCGATATTGTAATGATAATTCAATTGCAAAATACGGCTCTCTTTCTGCAGACGATGCGTCGCTTCCGTGCTTCGGACAAGGACACCCTCACTAGTACACTGACTGAGGAGGTGGCGCTTCAGACCCTCCAGCCGCCGATTCCTGCTGGACATACCGCGCCGCCACTACTTCACATTCGCACCTATCATGTCGACATGAGTTATCTGTTGGATGTCCTACCGACCACGCCGGCGCCTAGAACAAAGGACTTCTGCCGCTGCTTTCAGCGAATGCTGCCTGCTAATGTAATTGCATTCGGCAGTTGGCTGGAAGCTGGTGTGGAGTAACGTCCACTTGCCTTTCCTGCTACTCAGCATAATGCCACAGTGCGAAGTATCGCATTGTTATACCTTTTTAGTGAGGGCGTTGCAGAGTTGTTAGATTTTTTGGCACTATTTAACGAGCAACTACATGGTTTTCTGGCGCAGGATGACGTATGGTTCGCTCTTTGCGAACTACTTAGGGTCATTGTTTACCCACTCTCCAGAACCTTGGGGTATACAGGATGTGCCAGATGATTGAAGATATAGCACAAGATGGACTGACGAGAGCCATCAAAGTAATTATAGGGTATTAAACCTTCTATGAACGCGAAGACGATCCCCATCGTCTGGCTGGTGTGGCCACCTCCAGAAGAAGGAAAAAAATTAAAAAATAAAATTAAACAAATTCCAAGACAGAATTGTACCCTTTCCTTTCTCGCTCTTTTGTTTTCAAAACGGTCGGAGGCTTGTTATTTTTGTTTGTGGGAGAAACCTAAAGTGGCAAACATCTGCCCTAGTTAGCTTTTAGGATGAAAGTGGCAGTGGCTTAGATATTGTTTATGTTTGTAGGTTAGATAGGTTTTGAGCGTAGAATGGGTATTAGGGGCCAACGCCTGAAGTGGAAGAGGTCTATAGGGAAAAAAACGAAAGACTCGGCTGTATTGAAAAATAATAATCGGGTACTTTAAGGATCGCAGGTTCGAATCTCGCTATGGGTCTTTATTTCTCATTTTCTTCTTTTTCATTCATTTCGAATACCTACAGCATTTAAATATAAAATTAATCGAATATATGTTATTGAAACATAGCTAATCATTATTTTTTAAGTACACGCATCTTCCTGTTTCTAATTATACAGGGTGCATACATCGATGTTTGCTGTGTATTGTCTGCAACAGAAATATTTATCCTCAATGGAAACTTCATGTACAATCTTTTCATCATGCACAATTGCTGTCG
Organism: Schistocerca piceifrons; assembly: GCF_021461385.2. Classification (NCBI taxonomy): domain Eukaryota; kingdom Metazoa; phylum Arthropoda; class Insecta; order Orthoptera; family Acrididae; genus Schistocerca; species Schistocerca piceifrons. The sequence goes on from NC_060143.1 coordinate 465,260,817, forward strand.
CATGTTGGGCGTAACTATAAAATTATCAATAAATGAATGTAGCAGTACGCAGCAGCCTGTGGCCGCCAGAAAACACGGCAGTGGTTCGTTAGTTATATTTCACTGTATAATTGAATGTTATATTGTTATTTTGCGTGGTAATTCTTGAATGATCTGTTTATGTATTAGAACAGTGCATATTGCAAGATTATTTTAGTCCGTAAAATGAAGGCAAGTGTACAAAGTATATTTTGAAATTGTACATGCATATGTATAAATCTAGCATCTAAAACGTTAAAAAGTCACCCAAGAGCATTAGAGCACAAAGAAAAATTTTCCTTCCACCAGAAAAAATTCAGGCCTTAAAGGGCTAATAAGTACAGATATCAGTACGTTGGTTCTTTTGTCTAGCAGTCTTCCTACAAACATGTCACAAACTCCAGGACGTGATGTCTCCTGCACGGTCGTACTGGCACCACTAAGACTAACCATTTTGCGTCCAACCGTCCACACTTCAACACCTGACCTGCCGCCCAGAGGAAAATAAGTATTAATGCCTTGCTCATGTCACACGTACATTCACTGATCATCCAGAACATTATGATCAACTACCTAATAGTCGGTATGTACAGCTTTTGCACGGATCAAAGCGGCAACGAATCGTGACATGGAAGCAATGAGGCCTTGACAAGTCCCTGGACGGATTTAGCACCAAATCTGCATACGCTGCATACATAAGTCGTCTAATTCTCGTAAATTACGGGGAGAGGGGAGGGACGATGACCTCTGAAGACAAGTTTAACCACATCTCATATGTACTCGATCGGGTTCAGATCTGGCGAGTTAGGGGCTAGCACAATAATTGGAATTCGCCACTGTGTTCCTCGAACCACTCCATCAACTCTTGGCCTTGTAACACGGAGCATTACCTTGTTGAAAAATGCCACTGCCGTCGGGAAACATGATCGTTATGAATGGGTGTACGTGGTCTGCAACCAGTGTACGATACTCCTTGGCCGTCATAGCCCCTTACAAGAGCTCCACTGGACCCACTGATTCCCACGTGAATGTTCCGCAGAGCATAAAGGGGCCGCCGCGAGCTTGACTCCGTCACGCAGTACAGGAGCTGTTCCCCTGGAAGACGATGGATTCGCACCCTCCCATCGGCAAGATGAAGAAGGTATCGGGATTCATCAATCCATGCAACCCTCTGCCACTGCGCCAACGTCCAGTGCCGATGGTCATGTGCCCATTTCAGTGGCAGTTGCATGTGTCGTGGTGTTAACATTGGTACATGCATGGATCGTCGCAGGGGGAGGCCCATATTTAGGAGTGTTCGGTGCACTACGTGTTCAGACACACTTGTACTCTGCCCAGCTTTAAAGTCTGATGTTATTCCCGCCACAGTCGCCGCCTGTCCTGTTTTACCAGTCTACCCAGCCAACGACGTCCGACATCTGTAATGAGGGGTGGTCGCCCAACCCTTCGACGTCTGGACGTGGTTTCACCTTGGTTTCGCCACGTATTGAAGACACTCACCACAGCACTCCTCGAACATCCGACAAGCCGAGCGGTTTCCCAAATGCGCAGGCCGTGCCTACGGACCATCACAACCTGCCCTCGGTCAAACACAGACAGTGCGCCTTCCCTATTCTACACACGGGCACCACGCTCAATGATGCTACATGCACTGTGCGTGGGGCAGACTAGCAGTCATTCCTCGCTGAGCGACGCTACCATCGCCTGGACTTTATACCGGCAGTACGTCAGTGGTTATAATGTTCTGGCTGATCATTGTAGACTTGTAGTGGTTATAATTATTAGTCTGCAAGTGACATAAGCACTGAAATAATGTTGTTCAGAACACCGTCCTCACTCACTAATAGAAATATCTGCACTTATATCCGTTAACCTTGTGCATCACTCACAAAGTTCCAGTTTTCAGTGCAAATGTAAATTATCAATTCTCTATATTATATAAAATATTATTAATAAGTATTGTTTAAATTGAGAAAAACATCAAAACATTATGAAATATATTTTATAAAATATCGATACTTAAGAAGTTATATTTCCGAAGAAAACTGGAATTTTGTGTGCAATATGTAAGTAGAAACAAGAAGACGTGTATTTTTCATAAAAACGATGATCACATTCTTGTCAGTTATCATATATTTGACGTATTTTATATTTAAATGATGTAAGTATTTGAACTGAAAGATAAGAAAAGAACATAGGTTCGAACCTGCAATTGTTTGATTACCCGATTTCTGTTCTCCAGCACTACCAACTGAACCACGCTACCTGTCGTGAAAATTGCCTTTGCTTTAGGATATTCAAGTTCTTCATATAAAAATCCGATTGCTGAGTAGTCTCCTTGATAGTAGCGGAGACTTATCTTTATTTGACAGTGTTTACATCGCAGTAGCCGATTCCGAGGACACTGGCTTTCAATTTTGGCATATTTCTCATATATACTTGTGAAAAGTTTCAATGCCATCATTAACAAACGTTACACAGGGTGCGCTAAACAAAATTCGCCAGGAAATTATGTGTTTCCAACTTAAGACAGACAACCCAACTTACGTGTTGTCTACGTCGAAATACCCTTTTTTCAGGATGCTCCCAACACAAAAGTAAATGAAACAAATTTATTGCCTTCTCATAAATAAGTTGTATGTCAAGTTAAGTTTTCACAAAAAGAAACTGCAACATTAAATCAAAACATTTCTACGTGATCCCCTGTGATGACACAAAGGATGTCTAGACTGTATTCAGTTTCCATCTAAGTTCTGTGCAACACATCCGGAAAGACGATACCGATGACTTCCACTATCCGAGTGCGGAGGTCTTGTAGGTCCCACACTCGATTGGCACCGAGTGAAGGGGCCTCAGTGATTAGCACACCGGACTCGCGTTTGGGAGGACAGTGGTTCAAACCACATCCGGCCATCCTGATTCACATTTTCCGTGATTTCCCTATGCTGGGTGTTATGCCGGAGCCAAGGTAGCCCCTGAGGGCCGGTGCCAACCCGTATTACACCACAGAGGATGAGGTTGTCTATGTCCAAGGCGTACCAAAAGCACCATGGTAAACACCGGCTCTTTACATACAAGATAATGGAAACAGACATTCCGAGCACTACTCCCTGCAGTGGGAGCTCGAACCACGGCCTGCAGGAAGTATCACTACGCCAAAACCTGATTGGCTCGAGACAGCTATTTAGGGGCTAGAACCAGCCCCGAAGTTCATTTCACTCCACATGCCGACCTCGTGAACTTCGAACGCTGGAGATTACCACTTCGTCTCAGAACTGGACTTTTACTAGCGTGTATGTGTTACAACGAACCTTTGTGGAAAATTAGAAGTGCATTTTTGTTTGCCTCAATTAAGAGACCTTTCGTTTGTCGTTCAGTCATCAACCTTCTGAACTTACATCAATAAAAGTTGTGTTTGTGAAAAATTGCGATCTGTTAGTCACAACACTGGGATGGTTAATTTGAATGGACACAGCCGACTTCCTTCTCCGTCTTTCCCTACTCCGATCGGACCGATGACCTCACTGTTTGCTCTCCTCGCCCAAATCAACCAGCCAACCAACCAGAGTGGCGAAAACCCTGTCCTGCACTTAGCCCCAGATTAAAATACCCAATTGTTTGATGTCAAGACAATTTCTAGCTTGGTTTATGATTCCATCACGTCCGTCCAGCATCCTGAAAATATTAGATTCAGATTTTTCTGAACATCCAACGACCTGCGATGTGGAGCACCATCTTGCTGAAACCTGGAGAAAAGTAAAAATCTCCAGCACATCCAGGTACGTTATTCCTGTGCCAGTATCTTCAGCAGAGAAAGATCCAGTTATCTTGTCGCACATGAGGCCATATCAGACGTCCAATTTCGTGTTATATCGCCTCTTTTCCCTGACGTTGTAATGATTTTGTGACCCCCAGATGCGAAAGTTATGCTTACTCACAGATCCTGAGACATGGAATGTGGCCTCATCAGGAAACATTACACTTGACAAGAAAATCATATCCTGGTCGATTCGGATAAGCTTTTCACATCAAAATCAGTATCGTCATTGCGTATCCTCGGGCTTTATGGCCTGTAGAATGAGCATCTTGTATGAATACAGACTGAACCGCTTTTTGAAGACCTTATGAGTAGCTGCATGTGGCCTCTGAACTTCCTGTGAAGCCTAACCAATTGCTTTGTGGGTACTTCGTTGAATCGCTCGCAGGACATTCTCAACTTGTTCTCCAGAGACACATCGAACTCCGGATGCTGCTTCAGAATGCTGCAGAGTCCAGAACTGCATAAATCACGCTTTTATCCTCTTGGCGTGTGGTACTACTTTATTGTAAACAAAAATAAACTGTCTTTGCGTCACAGAAATGGACCTAATCTCTGCACACCAAAGCGCAGTCTGTGCCTTCTCCTGAACAGACACCATTTTCTCTTGGACAGACAATAATGAAACAATGAAAACGAGCCAAACGTTGGCAAAAATTGGGCAGTAACTTTAGGTCCTTCTGCACCCAGCGGACAAGTCAGACCAGAAATAAAGAAATATTTATTATTTTCAGACAGCCTGTAAAGTAGGGCATTTGGTTGTAGACACCTTGTTTATCAGCCACGCAACTTACTTTATCAATTCTGGATGTGGATGTCGTAAGCTGAGCTGCCTACTGTATATTAAAATACATGTAATACACTCCTGGAAATTGAAATAAGAACACCGTGAATTCATTGTCCCAGGAAGGGGAAACTTTATTGACACATTCCTGGGGTCAGATACATCACATGATCACACTGACAGAACCACAGGCACATAGACACAGGCAACAGAGCATGCACAATGTCGGCACTAGTACAGTGTATATCCACCTTTCGCAGCAATGCAGGCTGCTATTCTCCCATGGAGACGATCGTAGAGATGCTGGATGTAGTCCTGTGGAACGGCTTGCCATGCCATTTCCACCTGGCGCCTCAGTTGAGCCAGCGTTCGTGCTGGACGTGCAGACCGCGTGAGACGACGCTTCATCCAGTCCCAAACATGCTCAATGGGGGACAGATCCGGAGATCTTGCTGGCCAGGGTAGTTGACTTACACCTTCTAGAGCACGTTGGGTGGCACGGTATACATGCGGACGTGCATTGTCCTGTTGGAACAGCAAGTTCCCTTGCCGGTCTAGGAATGGTTGAACGATGGGTTCGATGACGGTTTGGATGTACCGTGCACTATTCAGTGTCCCCTCGTCGATCACCAGTGGTGTACGGCCAGTGTAGGAGATCGCTCCCCACACCATGATGCCGGGTGTTGGCCCTGTGTGCCTCGGTCGTATGCAGTCCTGATTGTGGCGCTCACCTGCACGGCGCCAAACACGCATACGACCATCATTGGCGCCAAGGCAGAAGCGACTCTCATCGCTGAAGACGACACGTCTCCATTCGTCCCTCCATTCACGCCTGTCGTGACACCACTGGAGGCGGGCTGCACGATGTTGGGGCGTGAGCGGAAGACGGCCTAACGGTGTGCGGGACCGTAGCCCAGCTTCATGGAGACGGTTGCGAATGGTCCTCGCCGATACCCCAGGAGCAACAGTGTCCCTAATTTGCTGGGAAGTGGCGGTGCGGTCGCCTACGGCACTGCGTAGGATCCTACGGTCTTGGCGTGCATCCGTGCGTCGCTGCGGTCCGGTCCCAGGTCGACGGGCACGTGCACCTTCCGCCGACCACTGGCGACAACATCGATGTACTGTGGAGACCTCACGCCCCACGTGTTGAGCAATTCGGCGGTACGTCCACCCGGCCTCCCGCATGCCCGCTATACGCCCTCGCTCAAAGTCCGTCAACTGCACATACGGTTCACGTCCACGCTGTCGCGGCATGCTACCAGTGTTAAAGACTGCGATGGAGCTCCGTATGCCACGGCAAACTGGCTGACACTGACGGCGGCGGTGCACAAATGCTGCGCAGCTAGCGCCATTCGACGGCCAACACCGCGGTTCCTGGTGTGTCCGCTGTGCCGTGCGTGTGATCATTGCTTGTACAGCCCTCTCGCAGTGTCCGGAGCAAGTATGGTGGGTCTGACACACCGGTGTCAATGTGTTCTTTTTTCCATTTCCTGGAGTGTATTTTCTGGGTGAGTTTTATTTTCCCACACTGCGTAACTGTAACTGTCTTTTCAAAGGCTTACGAAAATCTTTGAAAAAGGTAATCTTTCTGTTTCTAAAAAAAGATCTTACTTTATTATCTCTGTTGATACAGAAGATAAAGAGTATTACCCATGTCACAGAATTACGTGACTAACTGCGTATTATCATTTGCATTCAACCTCATTTCTATATCTCGAACCGTTGAAACAAAAAGAGTTTCATGTCACAGTACTTGCAACGTATTTATAGGTCGACTCGCGTAAAACCCATTTAATTTCCTGAACGGTTCAAGGCACTAAAATGAGGTTGCCGGCACCATGATATTGCGCAGTTGGCACGTAAATTCGAACCATCGTCAATTTTATTAACTCTGCTGCGTGGATTTAACAGAATATGGTGTTTCGAAGGAAGCATAGGGTTTGCTGAATAACTAGTGTGTGGCATTACTAGGCTACTTCAGTCACTCCACCGCACAGGTTTACTGCTTGATACTTTTACACAAAGAAATATGAAATTGCTTACTGACTAACTGTTTGCTGTGGCGTATAAGTGCGCAACGTTTTTCGGTTGCGACAAGTTACATCAAAATCGAACAGTTTTGTTGCAATGGCCATGAAGTTTTCTGCAAAAGTGTTCTTGGACTCTGTTCGAAAATAACAATGTCGGGAAAACGTATGTTTTAAAGATTCATCGACGTAACGTTGTTCAGTGCACCGTCCTCACTCACTAATAGAAATATCTGCACTTATATCCGTTAACCCTGTGTATCACTCATAAAATTCGAGTTTTCAATGCAAATGAAAATTATTAATTTTCGATATTATATAAAATATTATTAATAAATATTGTTTAAATTGAGAAAAACATCAAAACTTTATGAAATACATTTTAATAAATATCGATACTTAAGAAGTTATATTTCTGAAGAAAACTGGAATTTTGTGTGCGATATGTAAGCAGAAACAAGAAGACGTGTATTTTTCATAAAAATTATGATCAGATTCTTGTCAGTTAGCATATATTTTGCGAATTTTATATTTAAATGACGTAAGTATTTGAACTGAAAGATAAGAAAAGGACATAGCGAGATTCGAACCTGCAATTCTTTGATTAACCGATTACTGTTCTCCAACACTACCAAGTGAACCACACTACCTGTCATGAAAATTGCCTTGTTTTAGGATATTCAAGTTCAGAGGACTGGGAAGAAAACTGGGCATGCCAGTTTTAAATGATTGCATTAACAACTTGGTTTCTATGATTGACATCAAACGGAATAGATTACAGAATGGTTACGACAGTATGTAGGGAGATTAACCGAATTTGGCAGTAGAGTGAAAAAGTTGAACAGTGCCTTTGGACAACGTGACATGCTGCCTCTCCTCTACTCAACTCTCGTCCTTCTGTCACAGGTGCGCTGCAGAGACTGCTGTCGCCAGCACACCGGTCGGCAAAGATGTAGCAAGAAGATCGATAGTAGGCGCGCGTATCACGAGAGACGCCAAAGACACTCACAAGCAACGTTCCACCAACGCCCTCTGGACCGCAAGTATTTCATCTTCGTATATGCATAATTAAAGCGGACGACTTGGGACGTCAGCTGGTATAATATATGTTATAAAATGACGTAATTCCTCCAGCTGTATTAAGGAGTTGGTTTTATTGGCAACTAGTTTCGATGTCGTTCCAACATCATCTTCAGGCCCATACTTGTTGACAGTAACCGTATGTGTGTAACACTAGTAGTCAGTGGTGAGATGAACACGCCTGTCTCACCACTGACTACTAGTGTTACACACATACTGTCAACAAGTATGGGCCTGAAGATGATGATGCAACAAAATCGAAACTAGTTGCCAATAAAACCAACTCCTTAATACAGCTGGAGGAATTACGTCATTTTTTAATGCAAGTATTTAAGGTCGCCGCCGCGGACCAGACTGTTCAGTCTCGCTCAGTCTCAGTGTGTCACTTGCTCTCTCAGTCTCTCAGTTACTATCTCAGTCTCAATCTCAGTTTCAGTCACTGGCGCACTAGCTTGCACTCCAAGTTGGGGTCTGTCAGTTCACATCACCGGCTACGAGAGTGTGTAGCAACCGGAGTAGTGTTTATAGCGAGACTTGTACTTCACCAGCAGTGAGGCTAACGTGGAGTAATATTGAAGAGCTTGTACCGCAACACATGAAATCTTAAAGTTAAGTAGCTGTCTGTTTAAGTAAATAAATAACCTTGTTATCACATGTGTGCAGTTGTGTTATAGCAAGAGGATACCAGCCACCAAAGAACACCCTCTCCCTTGATTCCTACGGTACAAGACTTAACACACACACAGTTCGGATATTTAACTATCATGTATGTACAACACACCAACGGCCTTGCCGCAGCTCTAGCACCGGTTCCCATCAGATCACCGACGTTAAGCGCTGTCAGGCTTGGCTAGCACTTCGATGCATCACCATCCGGGTCTTCCTGGTGCTGTTGGCAAGGGGGATACACTCAGCGCCTGTGAGGCCGATTGAGCAGCTAGTTGACTGAGTCGTAGTGGTACGAGTCACGAAAACTGACAACTGCTGCGAGAACAGAGTGCTGACCACATGCACCCCCGTAACCGCAACCAGTGACGCCTAAGGGCTGAGGATGACCTGGCGGACGATCTGTAACCATTGGATCTTCAAAGCCTGTTCGGACGGTGTTTCGCTCTGAGCACTATGGGACTTAACATCTGAGGTCATCAGTTCCCTAGACTTAGAACTACTTAAACCTAACTAACTTAAGGACATCACACACATCCATGCCCGAGGCAGGATTCGAACCTGCGACCATAGCAGCAGCGCGATTCCGGACAGAACCGCTCGGCCACAAAGGCCGACGGACAGTGTTTGCTTTGCATGTATAACACAGGGAAATCAATATTAACTTTGCCCAGAAAATAGTTAATACATCTTCGTATAGGCAACCCAACTTCCATCATCTGTCCCAGGAGTAAAGTCGGGCTGCCTAGCTTAAGGTCCGTGAAATATTTTCTGCGCCATCTCTATCTTTCCGATGGTAGTTCGTCCTCTCTACACAAAGCGTCCTAAACAAGCTTGTAGAAGTAGAGGAACTTAAAAGAAGTCCTTCCTTTCCTTTCAGCTGCATTTAATTTATTAAGGGTGTTCTCCCTGAGCTATATTATGTAGCGTCACTGTCGACAGTGGATGCGCCAAAATCTTGTTTCGACCGGAAACCACTTTGTGGCAAGGTTACCTTTCGAGTTTTCTGCGAGTGCGACAGATGCACCTGAAGCTAACTATCTTTCTGCCGGGGTGAGAAAACAGTCTAACTGAACAATCTGTGGTATCTTTCAGAATTGGCAAGTATCCAGTAGAGAAACAACATAGTTTCCGCAGATATTTATTTCTGGAGGTTCCAGTCCTTTTATTGTATTTATGCTGATTCTTGATTATGTGTCTTTTGGTATTTATATGGGTTGTTCGGTAGCAGTTTTTGCAATATCCGTAAAGCATTCCCCGATGACGCGGAATCAAACCACACGTCTTCTGAAGATAAGTCGTTACGCAAGTCAGCCAATATTATTTTGTTTGCACAGTGATCCACAGCCTCGACATATTTTTTTCAAAATAAAACGTTGCCCGTTATAAGCTCTATAATGTTTAGTTTATTTGCTAATAGCCAATTTCGACTTTTTAGTGGATTGATTTGTATTTCACATCTGTTGGGGCATACTGCAATAGACGTTCTCTGAATGTTGGTTGACAATGACTAAAAAGTCGAAATTGACAATTGATTTGTATGTCACATCTGTTGGGATGTATTGCAATAGAGGTTATCTGAATTTTGGCTGACAATGACTAAAAAGTCGACATTGACCAACAGCAAAAAGTGAAAGTTATGGAGCCCATAACGGGCATGTTTTCTTTTGTATAACCAATTTTTGGTATCCTCTTTTGAAATACAGGGTATTTCTTTAAAATATGATCTATATCTATAAAAAAGAGTACTAGTCAAAACTACTGAAGTAGTCCTTTTAACATGTGTCTGGAAATATATACTTGTGAGATATGGACCACTTTAAGTGTGAAGACTGGTGAAAACTTACTGGTGCAGGTGAGCCGTGCTCGGCTCGCGTTTATCCCATTTATTGTTTGTCATCTTCTATTACGGTACTGCCGCCTCGTTTTCGTATTCCATTTACTGGTGTCACTAACTTCCTGCCTTATTTGCCCGTGTGCGGCAGCAGCAGCGCGTATTGATAAGTGCACTGTCGTACCATCTCTGGAGCGACCGGTAGTATTTCCGGGTCGTCGTGTGTCTGGCAGTCAGTTCGGGACGGACCAGCAGTGCAGTCGGGGCGCAACAGCAGTGAAGTTGGGGACGGGGCGCCGGTGAGGCGCCGACAGCCAGTGGTCGCCGACCACTGGCGACACACATGTACTGTCTGATAGAGGGAGTTTGGAGCAGGACGACCGTTGGCTGGTCGTTCATTTGGTCGTCTCATCGGCCGACGTATATTTGGTCCTTTCACCGTTTTCTGGCCTGACCCGAGCGGTTCTAGGCGTTTCAGTCTTGAGCCGCGCGACCGCTACGGTCGCAGGTTCGAATCCTGCCTTGGGCATGGATGTGTGTGATGTCCTTAGGTTAGTTAGGTTTAAGTAGTTCTAAGTTCTAGGGGACTGATGACCTCAAATGTTAAGTCCCATAGTGGTAAGAGCCATTTGACGAGTTGGTCGCTTGGCGCGTAGCAGCGAGAAAATCTCCGCGGCGCGTAGTTTGGCCGAGGCCACTGGCGGTGTCCACGCGCGGTCGGAGTGTGTGGCGCTGTTCCCATTGCTACGACGTCCGTGGCTCAGCGATCCTGGAGACGAAAGTTGAGTTTTCACTTAATCTACCAACAAGTCACAACTGTTCACATTGTGTCGTTTGGATTTCGTTGTCGGCTGTTGAGACATTACCACGAGCAACAACGTGCGTCTTCAAGTTGGCAAATTTTAGCCATCCTCCGATGGAGCTTAACCGTACTTGGTTATTTTGAGTTGAAGTGCACCAGCTGAATCTTCTGCCTTGTGCCCGTTAGCGTTCCGATTACCTGCCCTGGCCGTTGACGTAAGCCGGCCGTTGTGGCCGAGCGGTTCTAGGCGCTTCAGTCCGGAATCGCGCTGCTGCTACGGTCGCAGGTTCGACTCCTGCCTCAGGCATGGTTGTGTGTGATGTCCTTAGGTTAGTTAGGTGTAAGGAGTTCTAAGTCTAGGGGACTGATGCCTCAGATGTTAAGTCCCATAGGGCTTAAAGCCATTTGAACCATTTGCTGACGTAAATTCAGGCAGTGTATTTCCCTCATGGTGTTGTCACTGTCCAGCACTGTGTGCAGTTTCACAGCTCAATGTATAATTGGTTTTGGACGCCAGTACCTTCTATGTTGTTCCATTGAACTCCCTGTTGTGTGCTGGTCGGGTGGAGCGGAAGTTATCTTGTCGGTGGGTCAGTTGACTGTCTGTCGGGCTGTCGTCGGATCGAGAATGGTTGGGACGACTGCCTGTCTCGCCTAAGCGAGCATTAATGTTTGAATTCCAGGCCGACCTTCGGAAACTTCTGAGCGTAGTTGGGTGTACTGCCTTTTCTTATTTGTTCTTGTTGTTTGTATTTGTATGGCTTATAGGCGATTTTTAAATTATGGTTGTTTTGCCCTTAAGGTGTAAGATTGTTTGGGCTTTCAGCCTAATTTAAAGAACCGTTTTAAGGTAAGGCCTTGGCCTTTTAAAAATTTATTTTGGTTTGAGTCTTAAGTGATGGGCCTTCAGTCAATTTTTAAATGAAAGTTGTTTTGCTCTTAAGGGGTCAGACTGTATGGGCCTTCAGCCTAATTAAAGAACTGTTTTAAGATAAGACCTTTTGGCCTTTTAAAAATTTATTTTGGTTTGAGTCTTAAGTGATGGGCCTTCAGCTGATTTTTAAATTAAAGTTGTCTTGCCCTTAAGACCTGAGATTGTATGGTGCATTCGGCCGGTAAATTAATGCTGTGTTTGTTGAAAAATTGTTTTGGCTCTTGTTATGTTTGGTCAAATAAATAAAGTTGTATGTTCTAGTGTAACTGACAGCCGCTTATTTTGGCCCCTTTCCACAATTTAAACTACCTGTCCTGTCCTACGGATTTAGCAGGGCGTCTCAGTAGGTTTTCAGTTAGTTTACCGCTCATTTCGTATTGTCTGTGTTTATCTCCGTACTTCATCCTCTGATTGTGATGCTGTCATCAGACTGTGGCGTCTGAGTCTCTTGAGAGTTGACACGACTCGGTGGTGATGGTTTTTCCAGGCGGTATGACATGGAACGGCGTCCGTCGCTCACGACAGCGCCATCACGTAACTAGTAGATAAACACAAACTCCTCGCGTGATTTGGTCATATTTCAGATACCGTCTTTCGTGATTAATGTCAATATTTCGATAGAGCACCGCGTTAGAATGTGTAAGCCGCTCTTGCTTATTCACTGATTAACCGAGTCAATTGCACCACTCGATGACGCGAAAACTCTCTTGACCTGAAATGATGACTACCAGTTTTCTTTTGTTGTGAGTCCGCGACAGACTTCTCAGTTTGCGCGAACTGTCTAACTGTAGTTCTTCTTTTTATTATGCCCGCTTAGATAATGGATGTTGAATATCAATAATATAAAGTCTTGAATCTTCAATCCATCACCCAAGTCGTGGCCACATTATGGAATTGCGAGGATGTTAAGTTAATGAATTGTTATTCCGTCGTCAAGACGTCGCTACGTCGCGTGTTCAATAACCACACGACGTAATTCCAGAGGTAACATATACTTAAGCAATGTTCAGAATGCGTCCTAATTTTGGGACAAATCGACGATTGTTCACTCTTAAATAATCATGAATTCACTTTTCACTTCATAATGTTCTAATAGTCAATTAATTGTCACTGATACATATGATAATGTCTATTTAGTTATGTAGGCGACACGAAGAATTAAAGTTTGAATCCAATTTTATTGTTCCTTGTAATTAATTGTCCCTACGCTGAGCACGCACACCGATTTCTCACTCAGGGAATTGCTTCCGTTTACATCAGTAATACTGTCGTTGACGACAACTTCTGACAACTCGGCGCAATTGTACGTTCTTAGTGTTTGCGTTTGTCTGTTAGCTACTCGAGATTAATATTTGTTTTTCTGTCGGCGATCTTTCTTTTTCAGTGTCCTTGAATGTTCGTGCTTATTCAGTATCACGAAGTCCCATCACAAATCTCACACGGTTTAACTTCGTCGCGAATCTCGGTATCCTGTTATCTTGTTAACGGTAAAGGTGACTTTGCTCAGTATGACTTCTGAATAATGCTTCAGTCTATATCGCAAAACCTTCAAACTTCCGATTAGCTTAACCCAATCTAGTAGCGCATACATGCATGCTACGTTCGCATTAGTACTACAGAGCGACAAGATAGCAACTGAAGCTAACATTCCCATTTCCGAGGCACATTGTAGTCACATCGGACTTCCTTTTCGATGCGGCTAGAACTCTCTTCTGTGGTAAATGTTATCATTGGCCAATTTACCATCTGGGCTTTAACCTTCGATATTAATTATTTTGCAATTATTTCTTTGATGTTTTTGTTGCGTATCCTATCGTATTCTTTCATTCAGTCTCTATTCCACGATAAATATTATTATTCACATGACATTCCTGTTGGTCAAACTATTACAAGTGTAAAATTTGTCGTCAGAAGCTGCCGTCACTGTCAGGATGACTAATTTTCCTACTTCTTTTACAACAAGGGGTTGTTTATTAGGGTTTCTGTAATTGGGGTGTTACGAGACGTAGCAATTACAATTGTCTGTCATGGGCACCATTCCGCAATTTTCAGTTTGTGGTTGGCTTGGCTTCAGGAAAATATTTTAGATTCCGTATACTGTGAATAAACAATGAAATAGAGAGTTCTGTTGTTCTGTACGATATATGATTTACATCGAACTGTGCTATGGTTCGGCCAACGGCATTAGTTGACGATGTAATGTAGTAGCCTGGAATCTCATATAAGAGTGTCCGTTACACACTTTCAATGTCTCACTCGACGCACAGTGTAGAGTATTTTATAATTATAAGGCTATTTCTCACATTTATTATTCAAGGTTACTACGAATACCTGGAGATTATCTCTATCTTTGTAATACAGTTATTTTTCGTACGAAATTATCATTTTGAAAGTTCCAGGATAGTCGACATAGAAACAGAAGGACTGCTTGTAATGTATAACGTATTGTTCAAAGTAACTGCTTCAGACTTGTTTACATACTCACAGATATGTGAACAGAATGTGCGGAAACTAGTAAACAGTCGAAATGCTGTATACAACAACAGGGCGTGGCATGGGGCAGGTGGCGGTGTTCACATCGCAATATCCGTTTCCGAATGCCTTCCTTTTCAATTTTATCTCATTTCTAAGATATTTTTGCAACAAATTCCAGTTCCAGCATTAGCAATAGTCATATCAGAGTAGTCTTTTTTCAAGAACTTTCGAATGCTATTAAAAATAGATCGTTCCGTTTAAAAAATATACGTGGTTTAATATCTCTGTTGAATAAGTATTTTTTCATTACAAAATTACTTACCTAGTAGAATCAACAACGAATTTTTCATCCAGAACTGTTATTTTCCTATATGAGGGCCCGTGTCAAGCCAGCGATGTAATTACAGTTCGGTTGTTTATATTAGTCAAAAAATACTGTCATGGCTCAGATAAGTCTATTCTATACAGTATCGTAATGTCGGAGACTGGATACGACTTTCGAAAAAGAATATAGTGAAAGATATACACAAATACTGTCATGTTATTATTTTGCGATCAGGTACTGTGGACCTGTTTACTCTACTTGGAAGATAAGTACTTGGTCGGCTAATAGGGCCGCTTAACCAAAAACTGGTATAAAACCGTTGTTGTTGTTTGAAGTGAGGTATAACTGCATAAAACCTTTATTTCAGTATATATTTTGGTGTAAATGGTGAAAACAGTGTTTCTAAACAAAACGACACACAGACAAAAAAAAGATTTTCTAAGACTTGCAAATCGAGCTGTTAAAAAGAGTGTCGCATAATATGGGCCATGAAACAAACTATAAATTTTTAAATAAAAATTGGCCCGGTGCGTGTAAGACTTGCGTACTGAAGGTTCTGTCCAAACTTCATTAGGTAAATAGAGAGCTCATCGTCTCCAGGAATCAGTCGTCTTGACCATTTTTGCCTGTTATCGACATTGATACTGGCAAGATATCGGTCCCAAGGAGTCCAAAATTTTTGTACGTGTTTTGATTTCAATAACATGAATGTCAGCCTGTCCGCCCCGATAGCTGAGTGGTCAGCGTGACGGATTTCCGTCCTACGGGCCCGAGTTCGTTTCCCGGCTGGGTCGGAGATTTTCTCCGCTCAGGGACAGGGTGTTGTGTTGTCTTTATGATCATTTCATCCCCATCCGGCGCGCAGGTCGCCCAGTGTGTGGTCGAATGTAATAAGACCTGCACCAAATCGGCCGGTCCTGCCCCGTCAGGGACCTTCCGGCCAATGACGCCAAACGGTCATTTCCATTTCATTTCCAATGTGAACCGCACACTCCGCTGCAGAGTGAAAATCTCATTCTGGAAATATTTTGGTTGCTTCACATGACGTAAATTAACTAAACAATACTTGTCCAATTTTCAAAGCTGCAAGTAAAAAAGTGTTTTCATTGCAGAACAAGCAATTCTCTATGTCTGCACGAAGGTCATGTCCCTCACACCTCACACGTTTCACAATGGATTCAGCTTTCTTAGAAATTTTCCCCACAAGCAATATTTGCTTGAAAAAAAAAATCGGAGATGTCATAGGTGTTGCTGAGTCCCTACAACTGATTTTAATCTCTTTTGCAGTGTAGTTCTACGAACATTAAAACGATCGACTGCAGCTCGCTTTATTGCAGTCTCAGATTGCACCCCTTGTCCCACAACGGCAGGCACCTTGTTAGCGTCCACGAGAAACAAAAACAAAAAATGTTTACTTACTAGGGGTATTTGAAAAGTCCCTGAAAGCCCGAGAGATGGCACCAACGGCGCGTGTCGAGGTCATGTTTAGTTAGTAGCAGCTTTGCAAAGAACGCACGCCGAGTTTCAGCCATATTGGTCTATTTATTTGTGTTCGGCATTCGTGTGAATCAAGGAAGTCGAGTGATTGTCAAAAAATGGACGGAAAAGAATTTCGTGAGGTGATTAAACATTACTTTATGAAACTTCAGGAGACTAAATAAAAGCTTGATAAACATTACAGTGACTCTGCACCTTCGATTAGAACAGTTTATAAGTGGGTTCAAAATTTTCGGAGTGGCCATATGGGTACAAGTGATGCTGAACGTTCTGGACGCCCTGTGGAGATTACGACTCCATAAATCATTGATAAAATCCATGATATGGTGATGGATGACAGACGAGTTAAGTTGCGTGAGACTGCTAGTGCTGTGGGCATCTCGAATGAATGGGTACATAATGTTTTACATGAACATTTGGACATGAGAAAGCTATCCGCAAGATGGGTTCCGCGATTGCTCACGCTTGACCAAAAACGGAATCGTGTGAAGTATTGGAAGGATTGTTTGCAGCTGTTTAGGAAAATCCGCAGGATTTTAAGCGTCGTTTCGTCACTGTAGATGAAATATGGATACATTACTATACTCCTGAGACCAAACAACAGTCTAAACAATGGGTTACCAAGGGAGAATCTGCACCAAAAAAGGCGAAGAACATTCCTTCGGCCGGAAAGGTTATGATGACTGTCTTTTGGGATTCGCAAGGGATAATCCTCATCGACTATCCGAAAAAGTGTAAAACTATTACAAGTACATACTATTCGTTATTGGACCGTTTGAAAACCGAGCTGCAAGTAAATCGCCGGCGATTGGACCGCAAAGAAGTCCTGTTCCATCACGACAATGCACCAGCACACACCTCAGCAGTTGTGGTCGCAAAATTAATAGTAATAGTATTCTACTCGTTTCACATACCCCCTACTCTCCAGACTTGGCTCCCTCGGACTACTGTTTGTTCCCCAATTTGAAGAAACGGCTGGTGGGACAAAGATTTTATTCAAACGAGGAGGTGATTGCAGCAACTAATAGCTATTTTGCAGACTCGGGCAATTCCTATTATTCGGAAGGGATCAAAAAATTAGAACAGCATTGGATGAAGTGTATAAGTCTAAAAAGAGATTATGCCGAAAAATAAAAAAGGTTTATCCCAAACACGTAAGTAGTTTTTATTTTTGAACAGACTTTTCAAACGCCTCTCGTACGTCGCCCATACAACCCAACTTTGTTGTGGTCCATACTAACCGACTGGCATTGCACATTAAAACCTAGCGAAAATAGAAACCGGCTTCAATAGCGGGGTTTAGTTATTAAAATATGATCTACCTTACAATAGTTAGATCTTGGTAACTTCTACGGTATAAACCGATGCTGAAAATTACATAGGTCACCAACTTCGACAATCAAAGAGAATTAACATTTACTTTTCATACAAACCCAACTGCTACATCAATCAGGATCTTGCAAACGACAGGATGTGTCTACACTATACTGCAAGCACAGCCTGCTTCCGTTGTTTATCGGCAAACCCAAGATACACCAAGTAGCTCAAACTTCCCGCCGACCTATACCACATCTACATCTACATACATACTCCGCAGAACACCATAGGGTACGAGCCGGAGTGTACCCTGCATCACTGCTAATCGTTTCCATTACTGATCCACTCGCAGATAAGGAGATGAAGAAACGACTATCTATATGCCTCCGTATGAACCCTAATTTCTCTCTTCTGTATGCGGTCTTTTTTACAGATTAACCACTCTTTCCTAAAATTCTCCCAATAAATCGAAGTCGATCATTAGCCTTCCCTATCAAAATCCGCACCTGCCCGTTCTATTTCATGCCTCTTTGCAACGTTATGCGTACACATTTAATCGAAGAAACTGTGTCAAGTAGGAAAATACTAATGCTGTATCTGAACATACGGATTTCTTTTACCTACTCAACTGCATTAACTTACATTTTTCTACATTTAGAGCCCTCTGCCATTCGTCACATCAATCAGAAATTTTGTGTGTGTTACGTCATCCTAGAACCTTGTTCAACGACACCTTCCTCTAAACCATGGCGTCATCGACAAACAGTAGCAAATTGCTGCTCACCCTGTCTGCCAGATCATTTATGTATACAGAAAATGATAGCGGTTCCCTGGGGCACCCCTTATCTCTGATGACCATTTGCCATAGAGGACATCACAGGGGGTCTATTACTTTAAGAAGTCTGCGAGCCACTCTCATACGTAGGAACCCATTCCGTATGCTCGCACCTTCATTAAGTCTGCAGTGGGTACTGAGTGTAATGCTTCTCGGAAATCTAAAAATATGGAATCTGCCTGTTGCCCTTCATCCATAGTGCGCAGTATATCATGTCAAAAAAGGGCAAGCTTGAGTTTCACATGACGATGCTTTCTAAAACCGTACTAATGCGTGGACATAAGCTTTTAGGCTTATATGAAATTTATTACATTCGAACCCACAACGTGTTCTAGAATTCTGCAGCAAACCGATGTTAAGGATATTTTTTCATAATTTTGTGGGTCCGTTCTTTTACCCTTATGTACAGGAGTCACCAGCACTTCTTTTCCTCTCGCTTGGGACTTCGCCCTGGGTGAGAGATTCGCGATAAATGCAAGCTCAGTAAGGGACAAATGCTGTAGAGCACTTCTTGTAAGACTGAACTGGGATTCCATACGAACCTGACGACTTATTTGTTTTCACTCTTTCAGCTGTTTCTCTACACCAGGGGTGATTACTACTATGTGGTCCACAAGGGAATCAGTGCTGTGATATGTTCGTGATTTTACCTAGGGACAGAATTTTCTCGGATTCGCAGCCAGATATTTTGCTAAGGTATGATGGTGGTAGTTCAGGTATGCTTTGTGCATAGATCTTTTCACAGACGCACAAATCTCTACTATCCTTCATCTGTCGTCATTTGCCAGTTCTCTTTTGAACTGAGAATGCAACAGCCTTTGATTCCTCAGCACTTTCAGAATTTCGTTGCTACACCGCGGTTGGTCTTTTCTGTCCTTAATCCACTTACTAGGCATATATTTGTCCAAACTGTGATTTACAATCTGTTTAAACTTTGCCCATAATTCCTCTATGTCCATCATACTTCTGAACTGTACGACTGAAATTCATTGTCTGAGGTGCTTATTTACTCCTTTTAGCAGAAACACTCTCCTGTCTTCTTGAATGATTTATTAACTTTGGTAACCATACTTGCTATGACGACATCATGATCACTGTTCCCCTCTCTATACCGACACTGTAAGGAGTCAAACGAATAAGAAAATGGTTCAAATGGCTCTTAGCACTATGCGACTTAACTTCTGAGGTCATCAGTCGCCTAGAACCTAGAACTAATTAAACCTAACCAACCTAAGGATATCACACACATCCATGCCCGAGGCAGGATTCGAACCTGCGACCGGAGCGGTCGCTCGGCCCCAGACTGTAGCGCCTAGAACCGCACGGCCACTCCTGCCGGCAAAACGAATAACACACCTTACATAAAATTCCTGAAACAATTCTGGTTAAATGTACGAATTTTATTGATAGGCAAATCGAATAAACAAGCTGAAATTTCATGAATATAAACCACTAACACTCACACTAGGAATTGCACGCAAGTAATTTCCCAGACCCGAGCTACAAGACGCAGTCTGAGGAAAGGAGAATGTTGCGATGGCAATGCCCATCCCATGTTTGGCCAAAACCTTCACAGCGGGACATCCAACGCACACACTGTGCAGGCCGCTGGCAAAAGCTGCCCTTGTCCCTGCTTTTAACGACGACCCTTTGGAAAGCCTTTCTGCAGGAACAAAGCTGGAGATGGCAGATGAACGTCCGGAGGAACCCAATTCAAGACACTGGTGACTCACTGTGAACACCTGCATTAAACCCACATGAAAAAAAGCTACATTGGAGCGCCAAAGTAACTGGTATAAGCATGAGTGTACAAATACAGAGATATATAAATAGGCAGAATACGTCGCTGCTGTCAGCAACGCCTATATAAGACAACAAATGTCTGGCCTAGTTGTTAAATCGGTTACTGCTGCTACAATGGCAGGTTATCAAGATTTAAGTCAGTTTGGACATGGTTTTATAGTCGGTGCACGAGCCATGGGACACAGCGTCTCCGATGTAGCGGTGAAGTGGGGATTTTCCCGTACGGGCATTTCACGAGTGCACCGTGAATATCAGGAATCCGATAAAACATCAAATGTCCGACATCGCTGCGACCAGAAAAAGGTCCTGCAATAACGGGACCAACGTCGACTCGAGATAATCGTTCATTGTGACAGAAGTACAACCCTTCAGCAAACTGATACAGATTTCAATGCTGGACCATCAACAAGTGTCAGAATGCGAACTATTCAACGAAACATCATCTATATGGGCTTTCCGAACCGAAGACCCCCTCATGGCCGCGTGGGGTAGCCGCATGGTCTAGAATGCCTTGCACGGTTGATGCGGTTCCTCCCTTCGGAGGTTCGAGTCCTCCCTCTGGCGTGGGTGTTTGTGTTGTCCTTAGCGTAAGTTCGTTTGAGTCAGATTAAGTAGTGTGTAAGCTTGGGGACCGATGACCTCAGCAGTTTGGTCCCATAGAAACTTACCACGTACCGCCCACTCGTGTACCCTGCTGACTGCACGACACAAAGCTTTACCCCTCGACTTAGCCCGCCAACACCGACATTGGACTGCTGATGACTGGAAACATGTTACCTGGTCGGAAGAGTCTCGTTTCCAATTGTACCGAGCGAATGGACGTGTACAGATATGGAGGCAACCTCATGAATCTATGGACCCTGCATGTCGGCAGGGGAGTGATCAAGCTGGGTGGAGGCTCTGTAATGGTATGGGGCGGGGCGTGTGCAGTTGGAGTGATACAGGACCGCTGACATGCCTAGATACGACTCTGACAGGAGACAAGTACATAAGCATCCTGTCTGATCATCTATATCCACTCATTTCTATTGTGCATTTCGACGGACTTGAGCAATACCAAAGGGGAAAATGCGACACGCCACACGTCCAGAGTTGCTACAGAGTGGCTCCAGGAACATTCTTTTGAGTTTAAACACTTCCGCTGGCCGCCAAACTCCGCAGACATGAACATTATTGAGCACAACTGGGATGCCTTGCAACGTGCTGTTCAGAAAAGATCCCCACGCCCTCGTACTCTAACGGACTTATGGACAGCCCTGCAGGATACATAGTGCCAATTCCCTCCAGCTTTACTCCAGACATTAGTCGAGCCCATGCCACATCGTGTTGCGGCACTTCTGTGTGTTCGCGGGGGCCCTACACGATATTAGACAGCGGTACCAGTTTCTTTGGCTCTTCAGTGTAGTAAATAAAGTTTTCTTAAGGAACCCCTGCGGTTTGTCCGTGGAGCGTGACAGTCAATCTTCCTGGTTACAAGCATACAAGCTTCTCGCAGCCGTTGTTGATGTCAGACTAAAAAGATATGTGACATCATAATTACAACAGCGGGACCAACGGATATATGGACCCTGCAACGAACATGTGACATCACACAAGTCGGCTTGTCCGCCAAACTTTTCGAACACTCGTCTCCGTACAAGACCCACGGGTAATCAATATTTAATTGAAAAGATACCCACTAAAGATCTTAACTTTCTCCTCTGCTATAGAGATTTGCACGCAGTGAAGAATTATTAAAATCGTCTGAGATAGTTACTCGCACTCCGCCAGAGATGGTTACGAGCACTCATAAGACCTACAATGTCACGTGCCTTTCTTTCTCGTGTGCGTCGTACAACAGGCACTGTCGTCGTCGTGCGTATCGTGAAGCCGGAGATTTGAAACTGATCCGATCTCAAACTTATTTTATATCCAAATGGTAGATTTCTAAACAAGGTTTCCTTGTCAAAACTTTACCTATTAAATTCCCTCTACAACCGCTACATTCCAGAAACAGGGATTTTGAAACATCCTGTATATACACTGAGCTAACAAAAGTCGTGAGATATCTCCTATATTGTGCTAGAATTCCTTTTTTCCGGGAACAGTGCAGCAACTCAACTGGCTGGAAGTCCCTGTAGAAATACTGAGCCATGCTTCCTCTATAAAACTAAACTCCATCCGAACAGGCCTTTGAAGGCCCAACGGTACCGACCGGCCGCCGTATCATCCTCAGCCCACAGGCGTCACTGGATGCGGATGCGGAGGGGCATGTGGTCAGCACACCGCTCTCCTGGCAGTATGTCAGTTTACGTTACCGGAGCCGCTACTTCTCAATCAAGTAGCTCCTCAGTTTGCCTCACAAGTGCTGAGTGCATTCCGCTTGCCAACAGCGCTCGGCAGACCGGGTGGTCACGCATCCAAGTGCAAGCCCAGCCCGACATGCTGCCTCTATAGTTGTCCATAATTGCGAAAGTGGTATCGGAGCAGAATTTCGTACATGAACTGATCTCTCGATTATGTCCCATATATGTTTGATGGGATTCATATAGGGCGATCTGGGTGGCCAAATCATTCGCTCGAATTATCCAATCGCGAACAGTGTGGCCCAGTAACATGATGCATTGACATCCATAAATTTCCATCGTTGTTTTTGAACACGAAGTACATGAACAGCTGCAGATGGTCTCCAACTAGGTGAAGATAATTATTTCCAGTAAATGATCGGTTCAGTTTGACCACAGGCTCCAGTCCATTCCACGGACACACAGCCCACACCATTATAGAGCCACCACCAGCTTGCGTAGTGCCTTGTTTCAACTTGGGTCCATGACTTCATGGCGCCTGCGACACACTCGAACCGCACAATCACCTCTTACCAACTGAAATCGGGACTCCTCTGACGAGGCCACAGTTTTCAAGTCGTGTAGGGTTCAAACGATATGCTCACGAGCTCAGCAGAGGCGCTGCAGGCTCCCGCGTCAGTTGTTTGCTGCCGTAACACATTAACGCCAAATTTCGACGCACTGTCCTAGCGGATACGTTCGTCGTTCGTTCCACATTGATTTCTGTGGTTATATCACATAGCGCTGCTCGTCTGTTAGCACTGACAGCTCTACGCATAGGCCGCTGCTCTCGGTCATTAAGTAAGGCCGTCGGCCACTGTGTTGTCTGTGGTGAGAGGTAATGCCTGAAATTTGGTATTCACGGCACACTCTTGACACTGTGGATCTCGGAATATTGAATTTCCTAACTAATTACGAAACTTATTGTCCCATGCGTCTTACTCCAACTACAATCTGCGTTCAAAATCTTTTAATTCCCGTTGTGCGATCATAACCATGTCGGACCCCTTTTCACCAAATATCTCACGAAATAAGCGTCAAACGAGAAAACAACAAAGAACGAAACTTGTCTAGCTTGAAGGGGGAAACCACAGGCGCTATGGTTCACCCGCTAGATGGCGTTGCCATAGGTCAAACGGATATTAACTGAGTTTTTTTTTTAAATAGGAACCCCCATTTTTATTACATATTCGTGTAGTACGTAAAGAAATACGAATGTTTTAGTTGGACCACGTTTTTAGCTTTGTGATAGATGGCGCTGTAATAGTCACGAACATATGGCTCACAAATATAGACGAACAGTTGGTAACAGGTAGTTTTTTTAAAATTAAAATACAGAACGTTGGTACGTTTGAACATTTTATTACAGTTGTTCCAATGTGATACAGGTACCTTTGCGAACTTATCATTTCTGAGAGCGCATGCTGTTACAGCTTGATTACCTGCAAATACCACATTAATGTAACAAATGCTCAAAATGATGTCCGTCAACCTCAGTGCATTTGGCAATAAGTGTAACGACACACCTCTCAACAGCGAGTAGTTCTGCTTCCGTAATGTTCGCATGTGCATTGACAGTGCGATGCCGCATGTTGTCAGGCGTTGTCGATGGATCACGATAGCAAATATCCTTCAACTTTCTCCACAGAAAGAAATCCGGGGACGTCAGATCCGGTGAACGTGCGGGCCATGGTATGGTGTTTCGACGACCCATCCACCTGTCATGAAATATGCTATTCAATACCGCTTCAACCGCACGCGAGCAATGTGGGGGACATCCATCATGTTGGAAATACATTGCCATTCTGTCATTGCGGTGAAACATCTTGTAGTAACATCGGTAGAACATTACGTTGGTAATCAGAATACATTGCACCATTTAGATTGTCATCGATAAAATGGGGACCAATTATCCTTCCTCGCCGGCCGGAGTGGCTGTGCGGTTCTAGGCGCTACAGTCTGGAACCGAGCGACCGCTACGGTCGCAGGTTCGAATTCTGCCTCGAGCATGGATGTGTGTGATCTCCTTAGGTTAGTTAAGTTTAATTAGTTTTAAGTTCTAGGCGACTGATGACCTCAGAAGTTCTCAGAGCCAAAAATATATCCCTCCTCCCATAATGCCGCACCATACATTAACCCGGCAAGGTCGCTGATGTTCCACTTGTCGCAGCCATCGTGGATTTTCCGTTGCCCAATAGTGGATATTATGCCGGTTTACGTTACCGCTGTTGGTGAATGACGCTTCGTCGCTATATAGAACGCGTACAAAAATCTGTCATCGTCCCATAATTTCTCTTGTGTCCAGTGACAGAACTGTACACGACGTTCAAAGTCGTCGCCATACAATTCCTGGTGCAAAGAAATATGGTACGGGTGCAATCGATGTTGATGTAGCATTCTCAACACCGACGTTTTTGAGATTCCCGATTCTCGCGCAGTTTGTCTGCTGCTGATGTGCGGATTAGCCGCGACACCAGCTAAAACACCTATTTGGGCATCATCATTTGTTGTAGGTCGTGGTTGACGTTTCACATGTAGCTGAACGCTTCCTGTTTCCTTAAATAACATAGCTATCCGGCGAACGGTCCGGACACTTGCATGATGTCGTCCAGGATACCGAGCAGCATACATAGCACACGCCCGTTGGGCATTTTGACCACAATAGCCATACATCAACACGATATCGACCTTTTCCGCAATTGGTAAACGGAGCATTTTAACACGGTAATGTATCACGAAGCAAATACCGTCCGCACTGGCGGAATGTTACGTGATATCTCGTACTTATACGTTTGTGACTCTTACGGCACCATCTATCACAAAGCGAAAAAAGTGGTCCAACTAAAACTTTCATATTTCTTTACGTACTTCACGAATATGTAATAAAAATGGGGGTTCCTATTTAAAAAAAAATCGCTGTTGATATCCGTTTGACCTATGGCAGCGCCATCTAGCGGGCCAACCATAGCGCCATCTTGTTTCCCCCTTCAAGCTAGACAAGTTTCGTTCTTTGTAGTCTTTTCGTTTGATGATTATTTCGTGAGATATTTGGCCCGTTCACTATCAATGGACTACCCTATATACATATGTGCGTGTGTGTGTTTGTGAGAGAGAGAAAGAAAATGTTCCTCTAAATCAACACGATTAGTGTAGCAAGGTCCGGATCTCCTTTAACTGTCAGAGTGCTGATCATTACGAGTAATTTTGGGATCTACGTCAACATTGGAGCGAGCACGTTGTTCCATCGTAGATTATGTGCATCAGAAACCTGTAATAAATTAATAAAATGGATTCAAACGTCATTCAGTTTCCACTCTTACCTCATTCTGCAAACCAGTCAAGGACGTAGCCAAAGGACCGGCCGCTGTGGTCGAGCGGTTCTCGGCGCTTCAGTCCGGCGCCACGCGGCTGCTACGGTCGCAGGTTTGAATCCTGCTTCGGGCATGGATGTGTGTGATGCTAGTTAGGTTTAAGTAGTTCCAAGTCTAGGGGACTGATGACTTCAAAAGTTCAAAAATGTTCAAAAGTGTGTGAAATCTTATGGGACTTAACTGCGAAGGTCATCAGTACCTAAGCTTACACACAACGTAACCTAAATTATCGTAAGGACAAACACACACATCGATGCCCGAAGGAGGACTCGAACCTCCGCCGGGACCAGCCGCACAGTCCATGACTGCAGCGCCATCGACCGAGATGTTAAGTCCCATAGTGCTTATAGCCATTTGAACCAATTGAACGTAGCCAAAGGGGGGGGGGGAAACTGGGAGGCTAAAAAATGCTTGAATTCGTCCGAGCCTGCTGCGCCTTGTATCCCCCCCCCCTCCCTCCCATCCCTCTTCATCCCTCGTTTTCGTCCAGAATCTATTCACACTCTCGCAATATCATAATAATACGAGAGACCCTCATGTGGTGAACCCAGCTTCGATTCCTGGTACTACCCGGGATTTTTCCTAGGTGAGAGTACTGGACCAGGGTGCACTTAGCTTCGTGATGCCAATTGGCGAGCTACCTGGCTGAGAGGTAGCGCCTTCAGGGGCGGAGAGTCGACAGCGGCCGGCGGGAATGCGATGTGCTGACCCATCCCTCCCACCCACACCTCACCCTGTCTTCCCGCATCCGATGATGAACAACTGAGAATCACATGGCTGTCGGTAGATTATCGCTTGGGCTTCGGGGCCTGATGACGGGTTTCCTTTTCCTTTATAAATACATTTTGTTGATATAGTTTAAAGTCAAATGTTGATGGTGTAGGACAGCAACCAACTACAAATTTACTTTCAGTTCTTTAATTCAAAGGGTACCGTTACCGGTTTTGAATCATTGTGATTCATTTTCAGACGGTTTACACGCTTTCCTTACGACATGTGGTGTGTTTTTTACGGATTAATTCTCCTAAAATATAAATAATACATAATTATAAGTACGCCATACACTGATTGTTGCGTTACAGATTTTCGCTGCATGTGACTTACGTGAAATGTCGGTTTGGAGTGTTTGTTTTCATAAAATTCGTCCAATAGATGTGAATATATTCCCACTGCATTCATATTGTTGCCCACGTATAGTATAAATTTTCCAACCTCCAAAGCAAATAATATTAGTACGCCTATCTGCAGATCAAGTAGCAAATTTATATGTTACTATAATTCTCATGATGCTAAATGTAATTAAATAATGTACTATTTTACCTATACAGTACTTAAAAAAACATCTTTATAATTAATGTAACAGTATCGGCTCAAAAAATCAATTTCTCTGTACTAGTGTAAAAGGCATTTCAATTGCATAAATGAATATATGATCCTTTCCAAACATAGGACATCTTCAAATGTTACGATATGCCATAGCATCTTTGATACTCATATGTTTGTAAGCTCTTTGTATGTATCAAAACATGTGGTGCGTGGTAGAATCTTCTCGGTGACAAATCTAAAGTGTTCAGTGAGAAAAATTTACGTGTGCAACAATAAGAATGCAGTGGATATGTATTCACATCTGTTGGACGAATTTTATTAAAACAAACACTCCAAACCGACATTTCACGTAAGTCACATGCAACGAAAATCTGTAACGCAACCATCAGTGCTTGCTTATAATTATATATTATTTGTATTTTAGGACAATTAATCTGTAAAAAAACGCACCACTTGTCATAAGTAAAGCGTTTAACCGTCTGAAGATGAATCACAGCGATTCGAAACAGGTAACGGTACCCTTTGAATAAAGGAACTGAAAGTAAATTTGTGGCTGGTTGCTGTCCTAACACCACCAACATTTGTCATCAAATAACAGTCACAGTCTCCATCATGTCATCATATGACAAAATTGCAATAGTTTAAAGTTGTCTGTTGAAATAATCATTTTCTCAATCAATTAAGGAAAGTGGAGAATTTTGATGAAATGAAAGATAATTCAATAAAATCAGAGACTGAATTGAGGAACGTGGGATGCTCTGATGTGCTCAAGGAATTCTGACTTGGTTTGAGATAAGTCGTAAATTTAAATAAAAGATTGTATTAGGAGAAAGATAGCTATTGTCAAAAAGGATTTGAACTCTTGTAAGTTATTCGGCCCAGCGTTAAGATTCTTCTGCTCCTCGTATTATGTGTATACACAGCCGTGTTTTTCATCTGAAAGACGTCTGTTCAAACTTCGCGACAGTCGCGCAAGAATAGTTACCTTTCAGACTGGACTTGGTGAGTTGATGTTAGTCATGAATGCCTTAAAGTGACAAAGATTCCATTACCAACACTTCACAGAGTTTTGAAGAAGTCATGCAATAGTGCTACGAGAAGCTAATGTTCCCTCTGCGATACTGGAGAAAAACTTGGGAGGAATGTAGCCACTATACATGTTTACTGGTAGCGATAGTCGCGGGAACACCGCGCTCAGGATGGCCATGTAGCGGTATCGAGAGGGCAAACCATCGTCATCGTGATCGTTCATGGCTCTGGCGCACAGTACTGCATCTACAGCAGCAGTCTGAGCAGCAGTCAGCTCTACGCTGACACAACGAACTGTTACAAATCGCTTAATTCAAGGACAGCTCCGAGCCAGATACTCTGTAGCGGGCATTTCACTGAATCCCAATTCCCACGTCAAGCGAGAACTCATCGGAGGGCCGGGTGTGGGTCTGTTGTGTTTTCCGATGAAAGTTTGTTCTGCTCAAATGGTTCAAATGGCTCTGGGCACTATGGGACTTAACATCTGAGGTCATCAGTCCCCTAGACTGATCAGGTCTTCCCCAGGGAAGCGTCCTGGGACCTCTGCTGTTCCTGATCTATATACATGACCTGGGTGACAATCTGAGCAGCTCTCTTAGGTTGTTCGCAGGTGATGCTGTAATTTACCGTCTAGTAAGGTCATTCGAAGACCAGTATCAGTTGCAAAGCGATTTAGAAAAGATTGCTGTATGGTGTGGCAGGTGGCAGTTGACGCTAAATAACGAAAAGTGTGAGGTGATCCACATGAGTTCCAAAAGAAATCCGTTGGAATTCGATTACTCGATAAATAGTACATTTCTCAAGGCTGTCAATTCAACTAAGTACCTGGGTGTTAAAGTTACGAACAACTTCCGTTGGAAAGACCACATAGATAATATTGTGGGGAAGGCGAGCCAAAGGTTGCGTTTCATTGGCAGGACACTCAGAAGATGCAGCAAGTCCACTAAAGAGACAGCTTACACTACACTCTTTTGACCTCTGTTAGAATATTGCTGCGCGGTGTGGGATCCTTACCAGGTGGGATTGACGGAGGACATCGAAACGGTGCAAAAAAGGGCAGCTCGTTTTGTATTATCACGTAATAGGGGAGAGAGTGTGTCAGATATCATGCACGAGTGGGGATGGAAGTCATTAAAGCAAAGACGTTTTTCGTCGCGGCGAGATCTGTTTACGAAATTTCAGTCACCAACTTTCTCTTCCGAATGCGAAAATATTCTGTTGAGGCCAACCTACATAGGTAGGAATGATTATCAAAGTAAAATAAGAGAAATCAGACCTCGAACAGGAAGGTGTTCGTTTTTCCCGCGCGCTGTTCGGGAGTGGAATGATAGAGAGATGGTATGATTGTGGTTCGATGAACCCTCTGCCAAGCACTTAAATGTGAATTCCAGAGTAATCATGTAGATGTAGATGTAGATGTATATACTCTGGCTTCAGCTGCCAGAGACTGGGGTCACGTGTGTGTTAGTTGCGTTTGCGTGTGCGTGTATGTTGTCTACTTTCGACGACTATATATATACTGAGTGAACCAAAACATTACGAACAGCTGCTTAAAACTTTAAAGTCAGTAACACCATTAGACTGTTTGACTGTTTTTATTTGCAGTGTTACATTTACACGAGCATAATCTCGGGTTCAAAGTGTCATTATCAAGTGTTTTAAGTGTTATACAGTGCCTAAGATGGTATACTGTCGTATTTAAAATACACTATTAGACACACTGTCTAAGAGTCGATATATCTGGTAAAGCCTACTGCTTTCTTTTATCTTGATTTGACTTGACTTGAGTCAAGATGGTTTACTCAGTGATAAAACAAAGCAGTAGGCTTTACCAGAGATATCGACCCTTAGACAATGTGTCTAACATCGTATTTTAAATACGACACTACGCCATCTTAGGCACTATATAACATTTAAAACACTTGATAATGGCACTCTGAAGCCGAAATCATGATCGTGTAAATGTAACACTGCAAATAAAAACAGTCTAATGGCGGTACTGACTTTAAAGAAATATATTATGACTGTGGCCCCGCATTGTGAAAAAATTATTACCTGCTTAAAAGATTGTTGTGGTGTCACCGCCAGACACCACACTTGCTAGGTGGTAGCCTTTAAATCGGCCGCGGTCCGTTAGTATACGTCGGACCCGCGTGTCGCCACTAACAGTGATTGCAGACCGAGCGCCCCCACACGGCAGGTCTAGTCTAGAGAGACTCTCTAGCACTCGCCCCAGTTGGACAGCCGACTTTGCTAGCGATGGTTCACTGTCTACATACGCTCTCATTTGCAGAGACGACAGTTTAGCATAGCCTTCAGCTACGTCATTTGCTACGACCTAGCAAGGCTCCATATTCAGTTGCTATTGATATTAATATTGTGAATCATGTACCGTCAAGAGCGACGTTCATCATTAATGGATTAAAGTTAAGTATCAAACTACTTACGTCCGCTTTCTGAATTCTAATTCCTTCTCATGTTCCAGACCTCACGTCAGTATAGTTCTTCCCTCCTCACGCCAGCCTGCGTGAGCTAAATAAAACGCATGCATTTCGGCCTCCTCTAGTAACACGGTGTTGGCTCTTCTGCCAACACAACAATTGTCTTTGGGAAGAATACATCACCGATTCTGCATATCAGTGATCCGACAGTTTACTGGTAGGTTCGTGGGGGTATGTAGCGGTATTTGATGTCTACGCACAGATCACGTACGCGGTGATGGCGGCCGATGGCGACCCAGATGGGTTCCATAGGCTTTACACCAGGTGACTTTCGTCGCCGAGACATCAACGTGATTTCACTATAATGTTCCTCAAAGCATTGCAGCACGGTTCTGGCTCCGACATATTGACAGTTATGCTGCTGAAAGATGACATTGCCGTCAGGGAAGACATCAAGCGTAAAGGGACGTAGGTGGTTCGCAGCTGTCAGCATTTCTTTGATTACTACAACAGGTCCCATGAAAGCGCAGGAGAATGTCTTCCATAGCATAATATTGCTCCCACCAACCTGCGTCCGTCGCGTGCTGCACGTTTCGAATCGCCGTTCACCTCGATGGCGGCGTTTGTGCAGACGACCAGCGACCTAGTGCGGCAAAACTGTGATTCACCCGAAGAGCCGTCACGTTTCCATTGATCGACGGTCGATTTACAATGGTAAGGTGCCCACTGCAATCGCAATGTCGTCGGGTCAACACGTGAACACGTAGAGGTGGTCTGCTTCTGACCTCCATGTTCGACAATATCCGATGAACGATGTGCTCCGAAACACTTGTGCGTGCAGCAGCGCTGTGCTCTTTCGGCAGAGATGCCACAGATCACCATCTATCCTACTTTACAGAGCAGACAAGCCTCCGAAACCCACCCTCTGTGAAGACTCGTGGGCGTCCAACCATTTAGCGCCTAGTGGTAATTTCGCTGTCCTTCTACCTCTTTCCATAGATGCTCACGACAGTAGCACGTGAACATTCGACGAGCTTCGCCGTTTCGAGATACTCGATCACAGGCTCTGCGTAACAATAATCAGCCCTTCGCTAAAGTCGCTTATCTCAATTGATTTCCCCATTTGTGGCCCATATCTTCGCTAGAGTGATCCCCTGGCCGTGTTTGCTCGACTTACATAGTTTTGTTAACGCGACACGTGCCCCCAAAGCCAGTAGGCGGCATCCAAAGTCGCGATGGACAGCGGTCATAATGTTTTGGTTTATCAGTGTTTACACGGTTGAGAAGTCATAATTTTTAGGGAAGCTTTTCTTGCTTAATTTTATATACCAAATATCATTTGTATGAAGGCCACTCAAAAGCAAATTATACACACAAAATTTAGAAAATAAATAAATGTGTTTTCAGAATAATTGGAATACATGAGCCTATTTAAGGACCACTTTGACAAATCGGACCCCCTCTTTGACAGTACCCATGCTAAGTCCTTGTAAAAATGAATTTACGAGGGTAATCCCAAAAGTAAGGGCTCCTATTTTTTTATAAATACATAGACCTGTTTATTTCTACAACGGTTTAATCAGTTTACAGGCCGGCCATTGTGGCCGAGCGGTTCTAGGCACTTCAGTCTGGAACCGCGCGACCGCTACGGTCGCAGGTTCGAATCCTGCCTCGAGCATGGATGTGTGTGATATCCTTAGGTTAGTTAGGTTTAAGTGGTTCTAAGTTCTAGGGGACTCATGACCTCAGATGTTAAGTCCCATAGTGCTCAGAGCCATTTGAACCAATTTGAATCAGTTTACAGCTTGAACATTTAGCTATTTTTCTACATAATCACCATTTCTGTCGATGCATTTTTGTAGACGCTGTGGCAGTTTTTGTATGCCCATGTCATACCAGCTCGCCGCCATGCTGTTCAGAAAGTTATGAACCTTTTTCACCTCGTCGTCAGAGCTGAATCGCTGGGACCACAATTAACGCTGATACGTACTGTGAGACTCTGAAAAAACTCAAACGGGCAATTCAGAACCGGAGAAGAGGAATTTTGAGCAAGGGCGTACACATTCTCCATGACAACGCTCGCCCACACATCGCTCGGCAAACCGTTGCTCTCCTGCAACAGTTTCAGTGGAACATAATCACCCACGTACCGTATAGTCCTGACTTGGCGCCCAGTGACTATCACCTGTTTCCTAGGTTAAAAGAGCATTTGGTCGGAAAGCGACTCAGCTCCGACGACTTGGTGAAAGAAGAGGTTCATAACTTTCCGAACAACATGGCTGCGAGCTGGTATGACATGGGCATACAAAAACTGACACAGCGTCTACAAAAATGCATCGACAGAAATGTTCAAGCTGTAAACGGATGTAAACCTTGTAGAAATAAACAGGTCTATGTACTTAAAAAAAATAGGAGACCTTACTTTTGGGATTAGCCTCGTATATGGACAAAATGAGAAGAGAACATCAACTGAAACAACTTCGTGAATGACCTTGCTGATTCCCAGTTCATGTGATCAAAATCAGAGACAGTCGCCGATTTTGTGCCAGTATCTGTCGTATTCGCTGTTGCTGTCTATCGTTGTACACTGACGAAATAGAACATGACGCACCAGTCCGATTTTTATCAACGTGGAAACGTTCGTCATACGACCGCCATTAAATGATTAAACTGTCATTCCCTTCGGAATTGAGGTACATCATCAACTTCAGTATGTCTGACTTCCAATGACACGAATACGATCTTGCGGCATGGAAGCAAACGGTCTCCGAATGCGATCTTGAGGAATTCAATACAATTTCTGAAACACGGGCTGTGTCAGCTCTTGACGAATATTGACTAGAGGTTGATATGAAAGTCTACGTTTCCCTGTAGGACCGCAGATATGCCCTGTCGGTAACATGCTCTTGCGATCACCACCTGAAATGTTCCAGTAAGGTCAGACATACCCAGAAGCCATATTTCATCTGCAGGAACGGCTTCACTCTGTACTGGGAGTAACCTCGTGTGAGTATCAAATTTTAACCAGCGTATCCCACAGGCATCGAAATGTTTGTCTAACACAAAATTGTTAAGGCTTTCGTGGTCACTTGTTGAAACATTACCTGTTGGCTTGTGTCTCAGGTACTACGACTGACGTTTGTTTGACGATTTTTCTCACGTTTCGCCAGCACAAGCAGCTAGCATTGTCAAAGCCTCGCCCTCCATTGCTGGTGTCGGTCTGGAGTTGAGCTCGCGGCCACCGATTGCCATACACGCAATTGGCGCAGCAACGTTTGACGGCTTTTTCGTGGTCATTACCTCTGCGGTTCTCGCTTTGTAACCTGAAACTGTCTTTTGCCGCAGCACGGAAATGCAAGATCCGTTCAGTTTAAGACATTCCTCAACTTGTTGTAGCTGTTGTCGTTGTGGGTTTCTGCAGCTTCCCAGAACGATCTGATGTGGTAAGCTCTTCTTCACAGCAATAGGTATGAGAGATAAAATTAGTGAACTGCTTATGGATGTTGACTCTGACATAATTGATGTACTAGAGCATCACTTATATAATTTGACAATTCAGAAGCTTCCTTTACCAAGATATAGATTAGCTGGCTGTTCTTCAAGGAGTTCTTTGCAGAGTGGGGAAGTGACAGTGTACGTAAAAAACAGTATTCCATTTTAATCCGTAGGTGTATCAAAGCACTGCACTGAACGGGCATCTGAATGTTGTGCAGGGGCAGCTGAATTTAGTGAATGTAAACTTTTAATTGTTGTTATTTATAGGTCCCCTAACTCTGACTTCAGAGCATTTCTAATCAGCTTGGTTCACTTTATAGGAACTACCAAAAGTTATTTGTATGTGTTGACTTCATTAATAACGTTGTGTGTGATTGTGGAAGAAAAAGACTTTTGGAAGATCTCCTAAATTCATGTGATCTGATGCAGACTGTATTCTTCCAACCAGGGTGCAGGTGAACAGTAGCACAGCCATAGATAGCATTTTTATTAATTCATTACTAGATGGACATTCTCTCAGTAAAAGAGTGAACGGCCTTTCAGACCATGAAGCTCAAATTTAAACACTAAAAGGTTTTTGAACCCAAACATATGTCACATATGATAACAATATAGGTAGAAAAGCTAATCCAACGGCAATAGAGAGTTTTTTTAAACCTCGTTAAGAAAGATGAGTGTCGGGATGTTCATAGTGCCGAAAACATAGATGAAAAGTACAATGCTTCCCTTAACACATTTCGCGTGTCTCTGAACGCTGGTTTCCATAAGAACGTCCTAAACAGGGTACTAGCAGTAAAAGGCATCCTGGGTGGCTGACTCGTGGCATAAGGATAACGTAAAACAAAATGTTAGAAGTAATCAGAATCGAGACAAACAGTCCTGTAAGGAGCTTAAAAATGTTATTTGAAAAACTAAAAGTATGTAGTACGCAAATAGAATAGCTAATTGACAGGACGAAATTAAAACTATACGGTCAGACGTCTAAAAAGTTCTCATCAGCAGCACAAGGTGGACGATATAAAGTCAGTACGTAGTAAAAATGTTTCTGTTCCAGATAAGTCAGATATATAAACAGCAGTTAACAGTCACTTTTCTAACATTTCTGGTGAATTAAATAGAATCTTGTTTCTACAGGGAATCATGTAAATGATTGAAAAATGCCTTTCTAGGAATTATATCTGAAATTCTCCTCTGTAATACTGACAAGGGGGAGATGAGTCAGTAATTAAATCACTGAAGACTAAGGTAAATTTAAATTTGTGGTAAGTTCCTATGGGACCAAACTGATCAGGTCATCGGTCCATACTAAGGACTGTCATGAATATGGTGGAGCATCTATCAGAATACTAAAGTACCGTGCTGCACATGGTAGTACTGAAATTAGCCATATTTGCGGCTTTTCCTTTAGGAATGGTCAGTTTCTGAACGATTAAAGTACTTAGTAGTAAAGCCGCTTTATAAAAATGGAGAAAGCGATAATGTAGACAATTTTGATCTATTTCAATGGAACCAGTGTTTACTAAAGTTTTTGAAAAGGTTTTGCATGTAAGGATAATTGATCATTTTATTTCACATAATTTGCTACCAGATGTACTGTTTGGCTTTAGAAGCGGTTTAACAGTTGAAAATGACATATTCTCTTTTCTCTGTGAGGTGCCGGACGGATTAAACAAAAAGTTCCGGGCGCTAGGCATCTTTTTTGATTTAACTAAGGCGTTTGATTGTGTTGATCACAAAATTTTGCTCCAGAAGTTGGACCATTATGGAATACAGGAAGTGACTCACAACTGGTTCACCTCTTACTTTAATAACTGGCAGCGAAAGGCCATTCTCCACAATATTGAGAATAGCTGTGATGTGATGTGATGTGAGTTGGACATGGCTAAATGGGGGTGCCACAGGAATCAATGCTGGGGCCGCTCCTGTTACTTATTTATATAAATCATATGCCCCTAGTATTATAAGTTATTCTAAACTATTTCTGTTTGCTACTGTTGCTAGATTGGTAGTAAAAGATGTCTGTAACGTCGGCACTGTTTCAAGTAGTGCAGTTCAAGACATAAGTTCATGGCTTGCAGAAAATAAATTAACGCTAAATTACAATGAGACTCATTTTTTGTAGTTTCTAACAAACAATTCAACAACATCTGACGTTTTAATTTCAGAGAAAGGGCATATGATTAGTGAATCTGAACAGTTCAAATTTCTACATGTTCAGATACTTAGCAAAGTGTACTGGAAAGCCCGTGTTCAGGATCTTGTTCAGAGACTTGGTGCTGTCATTTTTACTATTATAACTGTATTAGAAGTAAGTGATAGTTCGACACGAAAAGTAGTCTAATGGCCAGTCGGGTAATAGGGGGTGTAAGTTCGCGAACATCTTGTCGACCCCTGTTCATTAGTCTGGGTATTCCAACATTAGCCTCTCAATATATATATTCTTTATTGGTGTTTCTTGTTAACAATATCAGCTTACAGGTATTCCCAAGAATTAGTAGCTTCCACTCAGTTAGTAGTAGGCAGAAACCCAATCTGCATTTGGATCGCACTTCCTTGACTCTTCCGCAGAAAGGCATACGTTATACTGCTGCATTCATTTTCAATAAGCTCCACAAGAATTCAAAAATCTTAACAGTAATCCACGTGCTTTCAAATCTAAACTGAAGAGTTTCCTCATGGGTCACTCCTTCTATGCTCTTGAGGAGTTCCTTGAAAAATTAAACTGATTCCTATGTTATGTTATTGACTGCGTTTACGTAAACTTGTGGCTTGCCTTTTTTTGGATTCATAAACATTTTACTTTCTCTGTTATTACTTTTCTCTTGAAATTTCATAACCTAACATCTTCCATGACCTTGGAGATTTGCTCCTCAATTTTGTTTTATGGAACTAGATGTGTAAAATAAAAAGATAAATAAAAACTTCCGCGTCGGAGAATTTTATTGTGAGGTCTTTCGCTGGCCCTCTGCTTTGTTATTGCTCGCGTAACAGCTAATATATGAGGTAAAATATGTTGCTACGAAAGGAGCCCTGAAATA
Source organism: Schistocerca piceifrons (assembly GCF_021461385.2). Lineage (NCBI taxonomy): Eukaryota > Metazoa > Arthropoda > Insecta > Orthoptera > Acrididae > Schistocerca > Schistocerca piceifrons. The sequence goes on from NC_060143.1 coordinate 465,298,055, forward strand.
CTTTCCAGGGATGCTGTGCTGTGACTTTCTTTGGATCATTAATTTTCAACAAAACCAAATATATTATGTTCTTATTATTCTAGATCTGGCTTTCTATTAAAGGAACATTGTTTCGTTACTGTATCTCGCTATAAAGTTCAGCATATCTTCCTTACTTTACAATTATTGAAAAGGTTACTGAAAATTATTTCGGTATCAGTACTGATGTTACAGTACGCAATGTATGTTCAACATCAAAATTTTGCAGTGAATTTTTGTTAACAGTAAAACACCAATAAGTACCACGACTAACACGAGAACATGAGACTATTATCAGAGAAAAAGATGTTTTGCCACACCAGAACTACGCACAGCGACATTTCTTTTATATTATGAAGGTGAATTATCTTTTTGCACTGTTAATAATATAACATCATCCGCAGCCCGCGTCCACCTGTAAAACACATCATAAAATTTGCTGCTCTGCCCTGCAATTCCGAAAGCTGAAAGAAATAATTTTAGTTCACTATCACCTGTCCGCTTCTTGCGGTATGATTGGTTTCATTTAATGCAGTTTGAATGAGCCGTGGCAGCGGCTCGTTCGTTCGTAGCGCAGCTCTGCACCACGAATAATATTTAAATAGCTGAAAATGTCTTAGAAGGATGGGGTAAAATACCAGGCAAGCTTATTACAAATCATAATGCAAGTTTTCACTAAGTAACTCTATTCAAAACATTTAGACAGATTAAATTATTACACACCTTTACAAATCAGTACCTAATGGCGTCCTTCTCTCAATCTTGACAAAAGAATACTACACAAGCATACAACATAACGTCACAGGCTCTTCCTACTCACGTAACTCCAAGAAGATGACAGAGAAATTAATGCTCGGTCACTACTATTTATACTCGTTGTGACATATTCTCATATTTGTTTGATATTTAATAAGTATCGTCTGTGACGGTTTCAGTATTCGCCGACACAGATATTATCTTTAAAAAAATCGGTACATAGTTCTATACAAGTATAAATCATGGCACATAATGGTTTCTCTTTATTACATAAAGTTCACACAATCGTTGTCCACGCAATTACAATCATCCAGTTCAATTATTCTTTTCTCCATTTTTACCATATATATTATGTGTTTTGCTAAGAGACGTTGCAGGTCGGTCTCACATAGCGAATGCTCCGCCATGACCGATTTCTCTGCCTGTCCTAACACGCAGTTATGTTCGGTGATCCTGGTGTTGACTTGTCGTCCAGTCATTTCGACGTAGACTTTACCACATGTACATGGAATTCGGTACACTCCAAACATTGCAAGTGGGTCCCTTTTGTCCTTCGCCGATATGAGACGCTCTTTCAACTTCTTTGTCGGTTAAAAAGTAGTCTTTACGCTGTGTCCACACAACGTACGGCCGATTCTATCCGTCACCCTGGGAATTTATGGCACAAAGGCCGTATTCGTCTTTTCTTCTTCTGATGTTTGACTTCTCCCAGTGTGAAACTTTTCAACGGAAGAATAATACTGCCAACCGGTTGCAAATAGTTATTTAATACATTAACCTAGGTTTCGACACATCTAAGGATGATGGGTTGGGTTGTTTGGGGGAGGAGACCAGACAGCGAGGTCATCGGTCTCATCGGATTAGGGAAGGACTGGGAAGGAAGTCGGCAGTGCCCTTTCAAAGAAACCATCCCGGCACTTGCCTGGAGCGACTTAGGGAAATCACGGAAAACCTAAATCAGAATGGCCGGACGCGGGATTGAACCATCGTCCTCCCGAATGCGAGTTTAGTGTGCTAGCCACTGCGCCACCTCGCTCGGTTCTAAGGATGTCATCATCAGAATTAAATTTTTAAATTCCTATAAAATAATACATAGAAAAATCCGTTTGACAGAAACATTAACGAAGATGAAAAATGTCGTACCATAGAAAGGTTACTGATGCAAAGTTACATTGCGTGGAGGCAGTAGTAAACGTTTAGAGTAGACATGTTCAAGTCAAAAATTAAAAACCTTCCAGCCTTTGGTACGTATACCTTGCAGGGAACAACATCAGACTGATCGGCCCAGTGGCTTAGATTGCTGCTACGAGAACAAGAGCTTACATTGCTGCTAGGACGCGGAAAGTGACATATGCCCATTTGAGACATTATAACAGAAACAATCGAACTGAACAGTAGTTAATTATAAAAAAAACTTCAATGGATGAGAGCTTAACGTATTTTTGAAACTAGTCAAGTAAATGAAGTGCAACTTAGAGCCATCTATTAGGCTTTACTGAAATGCCCATTACGTAAATTACAGTATATTATAGAATATTTACACAAACAGCTGCACAATCCAAAAAAACATCAGTATACATCTGTATGAGATTTGAAGAAAAATATGTTTCGGAACTAGAGGCAGGAAAACATAATAAAGAATAAAGGAATGAAAATTCCGCGAGTAGTGGATTAAAACTGTTGAAAAAATTTTTGTTACATGATTGTAAATGTTCTTTGAGGATGAGGCCATGGAGCTTAGAAATATGCTAGAAAATCTCCGGCTCTTTGAGTATGTGGAGCCTGTGATTTTTCTTTTCCCGATGTGAAACTGAGGTTTCTTCAGCACTTTTAGGTTTGCGAGCAGAAATTAACAGATGATCAACAAAAGTGCAGTTATGTAGATTAGTGCGTCTTTTTCCAAATAAATGTTCCTTATACCCGCCATTGAAAGATCTTTGTCCTATGTAATAAACATGACAAGAATCACAAGTAATTTTATAAACTCTAGAACTGTGTATGAGTCAGTTTTCGATACACACTGTGTCCCACGATCTCACCGTCCCTTGTAACCAACACATCTAGATAGGGTAACTGTTAGTCCTTATTTACCTCCATGGTAAATTTCATGTATGCACGGAGATTGTTCTGATGTTTTAGGAAATCACCAAGCTGTTCCTCACCATAGCTCCACACAACGAAGATGTCATCGATGTATCTCTACCGCACCTTAGATTTACAAGGCACCAAGACCAGCGCCTGTGTTTCGAAATGTTCCGTGAAGAAGCTGGGCGCCGCTGGACTAAGTGGATTATCCATGGCGTCCCCGTCTAACCGTTCGTAGAAATTGCCCTTCCACATGAAACAGCTCGTGATGAGACATGTATGAAAGAGCTCTGTGATGTTTTACGGGAAAATGGGACTTACATACTCGACAGAATCACTGAGTGGCACTTTGCTAAACAAAGAAACAACATCGAAGTCGTTTCGTAGGGCGGGCAACCACAGCCAAACCTCGACATGCCTGCGGATGCACCGATAAGTGGTGCGAAACCGGTCTCAGATTTAATAAAAGCATTCACACAGCCAGTGCGGAATTTTCTTTGAAAAAACATCAAAGTTGACTGGGGTGTCGTTTGGTCCACTTCGCAGCTCCTTCAGTTTCTCAGTGATATGTACCGAGTGTTTTACGTACTTCTCGGTCTTTCCCATGCTCAGCTGAAGCTGAGAGGCAAATTGTTTCGCTAGTTTATATGTCTGAGAGCCAGGAACGGTTATAGTCGACCTTAATAAACAATTGTCCTTATCGAGCTCCGGTAATCCATCCACCTGAGGTGGTTGCACAGAATATGGATCGGTCAGCCAAGTCGTCTTCCGACCCGCCAGGGTAACCGAGAGCGCTAACGCGCTGCTTCTGGACTCGGGTAGGCGCGCCGACCCCGGATCGAATCCGCCCGGTGGATTAACGACGAGGGGCGATGTGACGGCCAGCTTGGATGTGGTTTTTAGGCGGTTTTCCACATCCCGCTAGGTGAATACCGGGATGGTACCCATGTTCCGCCTCAGTTACACAGCTCGCAGACATCTGAACACATTCGCACTATTCCATGGATTACACTCGACGTAGGCAGTTGGGGTTCACTAATTCCGTCCCGGGGGGTACGGGGTGGCGGCAGGAAGGGCGTCCGGCCACCGCTTAACCATTAACATGCCAAATCCGATTAACGATGGCTGACCCAGCGTATCTGCGGAACAAGGCTCAAGCGATAGATAGATAGTCAAGCCATCTTCCCTCTCGTCAGATGTACGGAGGAATCTGCACAATGGAGAAGCCCTACCACCTCGGCTGTATGGCGCTTACCAAAGGATAATTGTATAAAGACCAACCACATAATAAATTCGCTGACACGGAAGTTATTGCTGTGGAGAAGAGCTACCACACGCACTTGTTCAAGGAAGCTGTAGAAACCGTCAAACATGTCAGTAGCTTTAAAAAGAAACAGAAAGTCTTAAAGTGGACGGATCTTGGACTGCCGTGCTCCGGCAAACGACCATTGTAGGTAACAATGGGAAAACCAAAGCGGTAATGACTATGCAGAAGCAATCGGAAGCTGACCCGACAGTTACATAGAATGAGGTGACGTATGTCGCGGGATGCCTCCTAATATCGTGTCGGACCTCCTTTTGCCCGGCGTAGTGCAGCAACTCGACGTGGCATGGACTCAACAAGTCGTTGGAAGTCCCCTGCAGAAATACTGAACCATACTGCCTCTATGGCCGTCCATAATTGCGAAAGTGTAGCCGGTGCAGAATTTTGTGCACGAACTGACCTCTCGGTTAGGTCGCATAAATATTCCGTGGGACCTATGTTGGGCGGTCTGGGTGGTCAAATCATTTGCTCGAACTGTCAAGAATGTTCTTCAAACCAATCGCGAACAGTTGTGGCCCGGTGTCAAGGCCATTGTCATCCATAAAAATTCCAGTGTCGTTTGGGAAGATGAAGTTCATGAATAGCTCCAAATTGTCTCCAAGTATCCGAACCAGAGGATCCAGCTCAGTCCATGTAAACACGGCCTATATATCATAATGGAATCACCACCACATTTCACAGTGCCTTGAAGACAATTTGGGTCCATTGCTACGTGGGGTCTGCACCACACTCGAATCTTACAGCTCTTACCAAATGAAATCGGGACTCCTCTGACAAGGCCACGGTTTTCCAGTTATGTAGGGTCAGGAAAAATCAGCACGGAAAGAAGTGGGATACGAAAGCACTAAGGAATGACGAGAGTTCAGTTGAAGAGGAATGGGCATCTCCAAAGAGGGCAATCAGAGAAGTCGGAAATAAAAACAAAGGCACAAAGAATGTAACTGCGAAGAAACCATGGGTAACAGAAGAAATACTTCAGTTGATCGATGAAAGAAGGAAGTACAAAAATGTTCAGGGAAATTCAGGAATACAGAATGAGGAATGAAGTAAATAGGAAGAGCAGGGAAGCTACTACGAAATGGCTGCAAGAAAAATGTGAAGAAATCGAAAAAGAAGTGATTCTCGGATGGACTGACTCATCATATAGGAAAGTCAAGATAGTCTTTGGTGAAATTAAAAGCATAGGTGGTAACACTAAGAGTGCAACGGGAGTTCCACTTTTAAAAGCAGAGGAGAGAGCGGATAGGTGGAAAGAATACATTGAAGACCTCTATGAGGGGGAAGATTTGTCTGATGTTAGAGAAGAATAAACAGGAGTCGATTTAGAGGAGTTAGGGGATCCAGTATTAGAATTAGAATTTTTAGAGAGCTTTGGGGGACTTAAGAACAAATAAGACAGAAGGGACAGATAACATTTCATCAGAATTTCTAAAGCCATTGCGGTAAGCTGGTGTGTAGAATGTATAATTCTGGCGATATACCATCTGACTTTCGGAAAAATATCGTCCACAAAATTCCGAAAACTGCAAGAGCTGGCAAGTGGGAGAATTATCGCACAATCAGCTTACCGTCTCATGCATCCAAGTTGCTGACAACAATAATATACAGGAGAATGGAAAAGAAAATTGAGGATTGTTAGATGACGAACAGTTTCGCTTTATATGGGTAAAGGCACCAGAGAGACAATTCTGACGTTGCGGTTGATAATGAAAGCAAGATTAAAGAAAAATCAAGCCACGTTCATAGGATTTGTCGACCTATAAAAAGCGTTCGACAATGTAAAATGTTGTAAGATGTTCGAAATTCTGAGAGACGGGTAATATACAATATGTGTAAGAGACAAGAGGACATAATAAGTGTGGACCACCAAGAACGAAGTACTTGGATTAAAAAATGGTGCCGCCCGTTGTGACCGAGCGGTTCTAGGCGCTTCATTCCGGAACCGCGCGACTGCTACGGTCGCAGGTTCGAATCCTGCCTCAGGCATGGATGTGTGTGATGTCCTTACGTTAGTTAGGTTTAAGTAGTTCTAAGTTCTAGGGGACTGACGACCTCAGATGTTAAGTCCCGTAGTGCTCAGAGCCATTTGAACCAACCATTTGAAAGGGTGTAAGACACGGATGTAACCTTTAGCCATGCGGGATTAGCCGTGCGGTCTAAGGCGCTGCAGGCATGGACTGTGCGGCTGGTCCCGGCGGAGGTTCGAGTCCTCCCTCGGGCATGGGTGTGCGTGTGTTTGTCCTCAGGATAATTTTGGTTAAGTAGTGTGTAAGCTTAGGGACTGATGACCTTAGCAGTTAAGTCCCATAAGATTTCACACACATCTGAACATTTTTTTATGTAGTCTTTCACCCCTACTGTTCAACCTGTACATTGAAGAAGCAATGATGGAAATAAAAGAAAGGTTGAGGAGTGGAATTACAATTCAAGGTGAAAGGACATGCTATCCTGAGTGAAGGTGAATAAGAATTACATTATCTGCTGAATGGAATGAACAGTCTAATAAGTACAGAATATGGATTGAGATATATCGAAGAGAGGCGAAAGTAATGAGAAGTAGCAGAAACGAGAACAGCGAGAAACTTAACATGAGGATTGATGGTCACGATGTAGAGGAAGTTAAGGAATTCTGCTACCTAGGCAGCAAAACAACCAATCACGGACGGAGCAAGGAGGGCATCAAAAACTATCTAGCACTGGCAGAAAGGGCATTCCTGGCCAAGATAAGTCTACAAGCATCAAACACAGGCCTTAAATCGAGGAAAAAAATTCTGAGAATGTACGTCCGGAGTACAGTATTGTATGGCAGAGAAACATGGACTGTGGGAAACCAGAACAGAATAGAATCGAAGCATTTGAGATGTGGTGCTACAGACGAATGTTGAAAATTAAGTGAACTGATAGGGTAAGGAACGAGGAGGTTCTGCCCAGAATCGCAGAGGAAAACAATATGTGGAAAATACTGACAAGGAAAAGGGACAGAATGACATCTACTAAGAAATAAAGGAATGACTGCCATGGTAGTAGAGGGACCTGTAGAGGGCAAAAATTGAAGATGAAGGTTCCAAGTGCTATTCTCAGATGAAGAGGTTACCACAGGTGAGGAATTCGTCGAAGGTTGCATCAAACCAGTCAGAAGACTGATGACTCAAGAAAAAAAAGTGTCCAACTAATTATGGTCACGAGCACGGGAGAGGCTTTACAGGCATTTCGTGGTGATGGCAAAGGCACTCGCATCTGTCGTCTGCTGTCATACTCCATTAACGCCAAAATCCGTTCTAAGGGATACGTCGTCGTACGTCCCACATTCGCTACTGCAGTTATTCCACGCAGCGTTGCTTGTCTATTAGTACTAACTCTGTGTAAACGCCGCTGCTGTCGGTCGTCAAGTGGAGACCTCCGCCCACTGCTTTGCCCGTGGTGAGGGGTAGTGCCTGAAATCTGGTATTCTCGGCCCACTCTTGACACTGTTCGTCTCGGAATACTGAATTCCCTAAAGATTTCCGAAACTGGATGTGACGAGTATCTAGCTTCAACTATCATTCCACGTTCAAAGACCGTTACTTACCATCACATCGGAAACCTTTTCACACGAATCACCTGAGTACAAATTAGAGTTCCGTCAATCCACTGCCCTTTTGTATCTTGTGTAAGCGATACTACCGCCACCTGTACAGGGCTTTTACAAATGATTGAAGCGATTTCATAAATTCACTGCAGCTCCATTCATTGACATATGGTCACGACACACTACAGATATGTAGAAAAACTCATAAAGTTTTGTTCGGCTGAAGCCGCACTTCAGGTTTCTGCCGCCAGAGCGCTCGAGAGCGCAGTGAGACAAAATGGCGACAGGAGCCGAGAAAGCGTATGTCGTGCTTGAAATGCACTCACATCAGTCAGTCATAACAGTGCAACGACACTTCAGGACGAAGTTCAACAAAGATCCACCAACTGCTAACTCCATTCGGCGATGGTATGCGCAGTTTAAAGCTTCTGGATGCCTCTGTAAGGGGAAATCAACGGGTCGGCCTGCAGTGAGCGAAGAAACGGTTGAACGCGTGCGGGCAAGTTTCACGCGCAGCCCGCGGAAGTCGACGAATAAAGCAAGCAGGGAGCTAAACGTACCACAGCCGACGGTTTGGAAAATCTTACGGAAAAGGCTAAAGCAGAAGCCTTACCGTTTACAATTGCTACAAGCCCTGACACCCGATGACAAAGTCAAACGCTTTGAAATTTCGGCGCGGTTGCAACAGCTCACGGAAGAGGATGCGTTCAGTGCGAAACTTGTTTTCAGTGATGAAGCAACATTTTTTCTTAATGGTGAAGTGAACAGACCCAATGTGCGTTTCTGGGTGGTAGAGAATCCTCACGCATTCGTGCAGCAAATTCGCAATTCACCAAAAGTTAACGTGTTTTGTGCAATCTCACGGTTTAAAGTTTACGGCCCCTTTTTCTTCTGCGAAAAAAACGTTACAGGACACGTGTATCTGGACATGCTGGAAAATTGGCTCATGCCACAACTGGAGACCGACAGCGCCGACTTCATCTTTCAACAGGATGGTGCTCCACCACACTTCCATCATGATGTTCGGCATTTCTTAAACAGGAGATTGGAAAACCGATGGATCGGTCGTGGTGGAGATCATGATCAGCAATTCATGTCATGGCCTCCACGCTCTCCCGACTTAACCCCATGCTATTTCTTTCTGTGGGGTTATGTGAAAGATTTAGTGTTTAAACCTCCTCTACCAAGAAACGTGCCAGAACTGCGAGCTCGCATCAACGGTGCTTTCGAACTCATTGATGGGGACATGCTGCGCCGAGTGTGGGAGGAACTTGATTATCGGCTTGATGTCAGCCAAATCACTAAAGGGGCACATATCGAACATTTGTGAATGCCTAAAAAAACTTTTGGAGTTGTTGTATGTGTGTGCAAAGCATTGTGAAAATATCTCAAATAATAAAGTTATTGTAGAGCTGTGAAATCGCTTCAATCATTTGTAATAACCCTGTATGTGTGCACATCGGTATCCCATGACTTTTTTCACCTCCGCGACCACAAGCTCGACAATGCCAGCTACACGTCAGAAAAATCATCGAACAAACGTTGGCCGTAGAACCCGAGACAGAAGTCAACAAGCACTCTGTCTAACACTTTCCATCTGTCAATGTACACTCATGCTCATAAGTGGAGGATAACTGCAGAACGTGGTGCCACACAACGTGGCAGTACACAAAACTGGCGCTAATAACAGAGTCATATAGGGAACACACACGACACGATGTGTAAGTCCACATTATTGGTGATAAGTTGAGAAAACCGTCCCGAAACACATGTGCTACAAAACGCCACTGTTTCCTGCGCGTGTACCCCGACATCAATAAGGGATATGATCACCATGCAGACGTACACAGGCCGCACAACCGGTTGGCATACTCTGGATCAGGTGGTCGAGAAGCTGCTGGGGTATAGTGCCTGTCGGAGCTCCTGAAGTGTCGTAGGGGTTTGAAGACGTGCAGCGATACGTCGACCGAGAGCATCCCAGACGTGCGCGATGGGGTTTAGGTCTGGAGAACAGGCAGGTCACTCCATTCGCCTGATATCTTCGGCTTCAAGGTACTCCTCCACGATGGCAGATCGGTGGGGGCCGTGCGTTATCATCCATCAGGAGGAAGGTGGGACCCACTGCAACCCTGAAAAGCCGGACATACTGGTGCAAAATGACGTCCCGATACACCTAACCCGTTACAGTTCTTCTTTCAAAGACATGCAGGGGTGTACGTGCACCAATCATAATCCCACCCCACACCATTAAACCACGACCTCCACACAGGTCCCTTTCAAGGATATTAAGGAGTTGGTATCTGGTTCCTGGTTCACGCCAGATGAAAACCCGGCGAGAATCACTGTTCAGACTACACCTGAACTCGTCCGTGAACATAACCTGGGACCACTATTCCAATGACCATGTACTGCGTTCTTGACACCAGGCTTTACAGGCTCTCCTGTGACCAGAGGTCAGTGGAATGCACCTTGCAGGTCTCCGGGCGAATAAACAGTGTCTGTTCAGTCGTCTGTAGACTGTGTGTCTGGAGACAACTCTTCCAGTGGCTGCGGTAAGGTCCCGAGCAAGGCTACCTGCAGTACTCCGTGGCCGTCTGCCGGCACTGATGGTGAGATATCGGTCTTCTTGTGGTGTTGCACACTGTGGCGTCCCGTACTGTAGCGTCTCGACACGTTTGCTGTCTGCTGGAATCGTTGCCACAATCTTGAGATCACACTTTGTGGCACACGGAGGGCCCGTGGTACGACCTGCTGTGTTTGACCAGCCTCCAGTCGCCCTAGTATTCTACCCCTCATAACGTCATCAATATGTGTTCTTTGAGCCATTTTCAACACACAGTCACCATTAGCACGTCTGAAAACGTCTGCACACTTATCGCTGCACCGTACTCTGACATGCACCAACACACCTCTGCGTATGTGGACTGCTGCCAGCGCCACCGTGCGACGACCACAGGTCAAATGCACCGAGGTGATTTAAACCCGCAAACCGCCCACCAGAGCGTTGTTTCACCATGTATCAGCATTATCCTTAATTTATGAGCATGAGTGTAGTTGCTGATGTACTGCCCGAATGTGACGCATCATCAACAGCTTCCGTTAAACCCCTAAAGTGTCTGCGAACTACTAGTAGTCTGCACCAACATCGAACGCGTATGCCCTTCTGTTTTTAATAAAATTGCAGCACAATATGACGTTGATGTACTACTCCGTTTACTACGGCAGTTATTGCTCAAAATGGCTCTGATTACTATGGGACTTAACATCTGAGGTCATCAGTCCCCTAGAACCTAGAACTAAACCTAACTAACCGAAGGGCATCACACACATCCATGCCCGAGGCAGGATTCGAACCTGCGACCGTAGCGGTCCCGCGGTTCCAGGCTGAAGCGCCTAAAACTGCTCGGTCACACCGGCCGGCGGCATTTATTGCGTTCGGACGGCCGCAACACACGAATATGCTTGGAAACTGGCTGTCCTCTCACAATGAAGAAGAGGAACATATATTTAATACACGTTTGCGTATAAGTATTGAGCTATTCGCAGATGTTTGTTCACTCATCTTTCAAATACGAGTATAAGGTTTTGACAGAGTTCACTGTGGCACACGGCTTCCGCTGTTAATCAAAAAATTACCACCGTTGACATTCCATTATACTGCAATACGATGGTGCTTTGCTGCGGTGTAATCCCGGACAAGCCAATGCGCAGAACAACTGCACGTCGGTGCTGCTTCTGCGTCCTGAATGATGCATAGCACGATGCGAAGGGCAGTCGACGTGTTCTGTTTCCGCGGTGACGTACGGAACTCGGACAGCTGCGTGTTTATATCATGAACTATCAAATTATTTGCAGCCACATGCCCAAACGGCGACACTGCCTCCCGTTCATCGGAAAACAACGAACAAATCGTGAGCATTGACACTTCACTAATGGGAAGTTCCCGAAGCCGAGAACCTCAGCCTGCGTCCTTAGGTTTTGTAGGGTTCCCAGCACGCTGTAAAAACTTTTATCTGTCTGTTGTTCCCTGTACTTTAAGAAGAGTGTCTAATATGTCGAACACGAACGATCCTTTGCATTTCTTTCCTCGCTGTTACGAGATAACTTAGTATGTCGGAAACGACGCACCGTACGAAAAAAAATGTTCTAGGTGAAAAATTAGTTTTTGATCTGTCAGTTAAGTAAAATTAGTAAAAAACAGTCTCCACTGTACAGTCGTTTATTAAAAATATGTCCGGTATCGGTCTCTAGTAGCAGGAATTTTTCAGATACTGCACAGTAAAGATAGAAATTGTGCTGAAGTAGAAAGAATATACGTCAAAGTGATAGACAGTTACCCATCCGACTGACGATGATGACTCCAGACGCAAAACTACTGCAGATGTTTGGGCAGCCACGGATAACGTAGAGTGAAACAGGACGCGCATCGGGTCCCAAAACTTCAATGATAGCCAGTGGAAAGCGATTTGCATGTCATATATTAAGATATGAACTCCATTTTAAAAATCTACATAAATTTTACTGTAAATTGCTATTAAACAGGAATTTCAATACCCTATGGATATCGTACGCGTCAAAACTAGTTTTATAAACATTAAATAACAAGAATACGTGATAGGTTACATTGTAACCCACAATGCCGTCTGGAGGCAATAGCTAGGATTACGAATACGCTGTCCATAGCAGCTGCTACTACGTCATCAATTGCGAATTCGTTATAGAATAAGATATAAATAGTAACAATTAAATACACTAGTATTCGCTTTAGCGTAATTGGTTAGTTAAAAACACTTCAGAGAATACGGGAAATTTGAAGCTTCGTGGTATGTGAGCACAGTCTCCTGGCATCGGTTAGAATGCCTAAGCCGGCCGCGGTGGCCGAGCGGTTCTAGGCGCTTCAGTCCGGAACCGCGCGACTTATACGGTCGCAGGTTCGAATCCTGCCTCGGGCATAGATGTGTGAGATGTCCTTAGGTTAGTTAGGTTTAAGTAGTTCTAAGTCCTAGGGGACTGATGACCTCAGATGTAAAGTCCCATAGTGCTCAGAGCCATTTGAACCTTTTTTTTGGAATGCCTAAGCACGCCTTTCCATCGAGACATCGTGTTTGAAATGCTACCAGTTGTCAAAGATGTATTCGATGGACACTGTGTATTGCCTTGATGTTAGTGGTCGATACCAATCGTCAAAGATGAAGCAGAATGGCGTTGCTAACGTTGTCAGTGAACCGGACATTTGGGGAACTCCGCCCCCCCCCCTCCAAAGTTATTGCATATTCTGGTTCTACGGCAAAAGAATATGTACAGTTTACTCAAACCAGTTTTTCTTCGAGGTAGATGGCGCTGTAATCCACAAATATCAAGTGTGTCTGTTTTTGCAATTAAGAACCGACGCATCTGACTCTGCATTCCATTTACAATGTAAAGGTAAACCTTTGTCAAATGAAACTATATGGTTTCAAAGACTTTTTCGAGTCTCTAACATCTGTGACAGGGTACGTATATGCAGACTGGAGCAAATTTTCATTCATCGCTTCTGTCTGCATACATACATCGCAAACCTTTGCGTCCTTATGCTGATATTGGTGTTCAAACGTTACTTGTGCGTTGCAACTATGATTTTACAGTACAAATCATATGACCAGACGTTGAAATTTCTGGCAAATAAGCTACTTGTACGGTAACGTAGTTTTTTGCTCCCTATGGGGTTGATAGTGGTGAGTCCCCAAACCATCGGAATGATTGATTCCGGTTTCCACCCTTGAATCCCACCATGATAGTAACTGATTTCGGTGTGTGTTTCCATCCAGTCGCTGTAACTCTCGCACTAGCCACTACGCTGCTACTGGCGGAATACAAACCACACCACTGTAACAAAGTAAACTGTCCATGAAGTGATAGTCATAACCGCACCTGCATGGATTCTCACCGAAATCAAGCATCCCTATGGTGAGGGGCAAGGGGACTGACAGCAATCAAACACTCCAAAGGTGAGAGGCAAGGGGACTCGCCGACAAGTACTGAATGGTGAGAGGCAAGGGGACTAGGTGAAATCAAGCACCTCAACGGCGAGAGACAAGGGGATGCACCGACAAGAACTGAATTGTCATACGCAAGGAATCTCACCGAAATCAATCACCCCAGTGGCTGAGAGGCATGGGGACTCCCCGACAAGTATTGAATGGTGAGAGGCAAGGGGACTCACTGAAGTAAAGCACCCCATTGGTGAGAGGCAAGCAGGCTCACTGACAAGCAATGAAATAAGAAATAAATTATTCATTGACTTTTACAAAAATATTAAATTCCTAATCCTACTAATTACCCTGTAAACATCAAATCAACATCATCAAATTGCAAAACCCTTTCTTGTACACAACCTATATATCAACAAACACGTTACATACAAGAATCTTAGCTTCAAATGAAAATATCAGCACTTGGTTTTCTTAACCTTGTTATGTTGTCAGAATATGAAATACAAAAAAAAGTCATTTCTCTGTCAAGGTTAACAAAAAGCTCAAAATATTGTTAGCAAAAAATCTATTTCTTACAAAAAATTCTTCAAAAATTTAATTATTTTTAAACAATAACAATCTCTTTCGTGTTCGCAATGTTTCCAATTTAACCAGATACATGTTATTCTGTCACAGACAATATTTTATCATATACGTTCAATGTGGTTCATCATCCTCATCTTCACGCGCCCCGACCTGTCTCCTCTGGGCATGGAATGATGCTCGGCAGAGAGAAAGATTGCAGAAGGTTTTAGTGTATTGTGAATGCTTGGTTCCCTTCGTTCCATTCCTCGTGTACCCATCTATTATTAGCAGCATAAAAACATACGTTCTTCATCAGTCCTCGAATCTTTACGCCAATCCATCGTTGGTTAATTCATCTCCCGTTTCCTGTACGAATAGTCGTCTCCCATCTCTCGGTGTTACATTTGAAAGTGTTGCAATTTGCCATAAGGAATATATTGGACATTTGTATTGCTAGAACAGTGAAAAATGGATTTTTTGTTGGTAGGTAGATGCAATAATGGTCTTGTGTAGGAAGGGATTTAAAAAATTTTCTTGATTTCTTCTGGTCCAGGTGTACTTTCTTCCTAATGCTCTGCATTGAATCTTCTTTTCTTGTTGCACCTTGCTATCTTCTCACTTATGTCTTCACTCTTTTCTGGACTGGGAATTGGGATTTAAGACCTGCTTAACCTCATTGTTGTATAATCCATTCTTATAGTATTTTCTTTCAAATTGTTGTGTATCCTTTACTGTATCAGGTTGTTCTTCAGGATAGATTGGACATCCTTCCGTCGTTGGCTTGCTTACTCCCATGAGTGTTCAGGGAATGTTCCGCAGTTGCTGAATTCCGTATAGTATGACGATAATTTCAGCCGTCCTGTATCTTGAGTTACAGAAACGCAACTCTTCTTCTTCTGGTGAATTCAAAAATTTGTTTGTCATTGATGTAACACATCTGCCTCCATTCCGGTTTGGTGGACGTACATCACATCTCCTTACGCTGCCCTAAAAAGTTTTCGATAGAAGTGGTAAGTACAGGATGGCGCAGGGAAACGGGAAATTTCGAAATAACGTCATTTCCATGAATAAATTCATAAAACTAGTAATTTATTAACCAAAGTGAATGTATTCAGTATGCCATTAATCAGTATGTCTTTACAATGAAAATGTCCAAAAGCGTCTCTTTACTGTTTGAAGATGACATCGGAAAGATGTGCTCCCATTCGGCGTTCACACTCTAACAGCCTGTTATGAAAACTCTGGAATGCGCGGTGTAGCAAATCTTGGGGATTGGCAGTGATTTCGTTTACAGTGTTCTCCTTCAGTTCATGGATTCTTGCAGGACGTGTACGGTACACCTTGCCTTTAAGATATCCCCGCCGGCCGCGGTGGCCATGCGGTTCTAGCGCTGCAGTCCGGAACCGCGGGGCTGCTACGGTCGCAGGTTCGAATCCTGCCTCGGGCATGGATGTGTGTGATGTCCTTAGGTTAGTTAGGTTTAAGTAGTTCTAAGTCCTAGGGGACTGATGACCTAAGATGTTAAGTCCCATAGTGCTCAGAGCCATTTTTTTAAGATATCCCCACAGGAAGAAGTCGCACACACTAAGATCAGGGGATCTCGCAGGCCATGCAATGTCACCGTTATGTGAAATAATGCGTCTTCCAAACAATTGACGAACTGTTGCCATCGATTGTCGAGCAGTGTGTGACGTGGCTCCGTGCTGCTGAAACCACATGTTTTCGACGTGAAGATTAAGCTCGTACAGTCTCGGTGTAAAGAATGTTTGAAGCATTTCAACATATCGAGCGGATGTTACTGTCACTGCACTACCATCCTCACGTTCAAAAAAATAAGGGCCGATAACACCATGACATGATACAGCACACCATATTGTGACCTTGGCGCTGTGTAGTGGTCGCTGGTGAAACTCACAAGGATTGTCCTGTGCCTAATAACGAAAATTCTGTTTGTTCACGAATCCGTTCAGGTGGAAATGGGCTTCGTCTGATATCCATAAGTTACCAAGGAAATTGGCGTCCTCGTTGATTTTAGCCAATATGTGGCTACTAAACTCCATACGTGACGCTGGGTCTCGTTCATGTAAGTGTTGCACAATCTGCAACTTATAGGGATGGAAATCTAATTCGTGCAGTATTCTTTGTAAGCTTCGTCGCTTAATCCCTAGCGAAGATGCATGCTGTCGAACGGAGCGGCGAGGCCTTCTCTCGATTGCAGCTCTAGCAGCTGCAATGTTCTCTGGGGTACGTACCGTTGGAATGCCACCTGGAGGTTTCTTTTTCAAGGCAGATCCTGTTTCTCCAAAATTACGCACCCACGTTGTAATCGCATGCGCGGAAGGGACACGCCCATGACGTCCAAGCTGGTAATGCTGTCGAAATGTTCTCTACGCGGCAGTCGCACTATCACCATTTTTGTAAAACGCTCTCACAGCTACTGCACGTTCCGCACCAGTCCAATTCTCCATGATTACTAAATGGCAATACGTTCAAATCAATTGTGCAAAGTTTCGAACATCTGCCGGCGGTACGGTGCTGCCAACTGTGACGTTCAAAATTTCCCGTTCCCCTGCGCCACCCTGTATGTAACACTTCAGCAAAACTGTTGTTATGAAGATCGCATGTGACATCTGCATGAAAGAAAATCACGTCATGTCACATGTCGACTCTGTCCAGGTTTCGCCATATGTCCCCATACTTTTCCACAGAGGTGTTATCCTCTTGGACTGTTGCTCCCACAAAGGCAATTCCTTTGGTCATCTCGAAAGCTGACGTACCAGACACTCACACTCGGTGTTCCTTCCTCTCATACCTAACCGCTCTACTCACTTCTGCCATCGATCTGACAGCTATGACGATGCTTTGTTGTTGATGACTTCGTGTATAATACGACACTGTGAACACCTTTGTCCATCTTACATCCCAAAATTTCTCTGATTTACGTATTATTACCTCCTATCTAACTTTTTTGGGTTGCTCTACCAGACTGTATCAAAGCAAAAATGATTATCAAAAACACCTTCTCCCTTAAGATACATTACAAACACTACTAATACTAAACTACTAAGAGACTTTACGAAAATTCTGTATTAAAAACAACACATAAGTTTCTCCTCATCAAATCTCTTAATAACTTCACGTCTATTTTAACAGATACATGTAGATCAGCATCTTTTATCCCTATTCTATATGTACACTTTCTTTTTTTCCTTTTCACTATCAGTAGAAAGGTAATGGTTTCCTCATCTTCATCACGATGAATAGTAAGAGGAAAATTGATGGTGATGATGGTTAGTGTATTAGTATGTCCCTTTTTTCTCTTTCTAACTACAGGTACATCATACTATAAAAACTCGGCTCCTCGACTCCGACTCCGGCGTCTTTTTCTCTGCAATCTCTTCTTTTCAGCATAAGCTGTAACAGAACTTCAAACTACAATATATATCTCTACTTCTTGTCTCCCTTTCAAAAAATTTCTCCACTGTCCAATTTCATTGTTCTAGAGTTTGTACTTTTATCAGTTGTAGTTATCCCTAACCCTTCTTATAAACAGTAAACTTTTATCTTATTTTCTCACTCTGTCTTACACTTCCTTATTGAAATCATCCCTGTTTTAAACTCACATCCCTCTATCTAAATACTTCAAAGAAATAACATGTTTCTTGCTTTCCTTAATGATTCTATTCTCTCTTTTAATTCTTATCTCCCAACAACCTCTTACATCCATTTTCCTAACATCTCTTTTTACCACCAACTTGTGGTAACTTCCAAAAATCATACATACTTCTCATACTCCCATAAATGTCTCCTCAACAAAATGTTCACCATCCATGAAGGAACGAACCACAAATAAATACTTCCTTCTTACACGATACTTCATACACATAATTTCGCGGCTTCCTTTCAACCACAAAATCAACTTCTTTCTACTTCACGCTACATTTTAAGAGAGAATCTACTACTATTTCGTCAAACTATCTGCATGCTAATCTCTATCTTTCTCCTTTGTTTCTACTCATTTCCCATAACACATTTCCTCTTCAGAATGATTACTTTAGTTCTTACTTTACTGTTCTTCCTTCACAACTATATTTTTGGTACACAGAGAAAGTTAACGAATTTATTTTAATGAGATGAGTACAAATTAAAAAAATTTATTTGTATGTATTTTCTTAGCTTCCCTAGTTTTTGACTTGTACATTTTACTCTCATTGGAATTTGGATATCTGATACATCTAATTTTTCTTGGGGAGTTGATATTTACTGTTTTGCCGTTTATACACTTTCAAGTGACTCACATGGGGCAAGCCCAATGATTTTCCTGTTTTTGGGTTAATCAATTCGACTGCATTATAATGAACTACCTTACTTACTTCCATAGGGCCTTTATATACCGAAAAGGATTTATGGCTTTGATGTTTTTTCTTGCTGGAGAAATGCTGGATTTTCACAAGTACTCTTTATTCTCGTGAAAAAACTCGTGAGGTTGCCGTTTTGTCTGCCCGGTTCTTTCTATTTAACGCCGCAGCATTCAAATTGTTCAGTGCCAATTTTACTAGCTGTTGACGTACTCTGGATACTGGTGGGAATTTAATTATTTCTCGGATTTTATCTGGTGCCAGCATCTTTTTCAGAACAGTTATTGGAAGTAATAAAGTACTGCTATGTGGCATTTCATTTACCACATCCTGGAACTCAGACAAATGTCTGTCCCATGTATTATACTGCTTGCTGCAATACAAACGACAGAGGGTTTCCAAATACTTCATCGTTCATGCAGCCAGGTTGGCATCTGGCATATATTTGGAAATATAAATGGGTTTAATCTTATGCCTTCGCAGAGTGTTTTGCCATTGTGCTGAATGATATTGTGGTCCACTGTCCGACAGCATTTTCTCAACACGACCAACCTATCAAAAGAAATTTTCTGTCAGAGCGTTTCTGATACTACTCCCAGTTGCTTTCTTGAAGGGAGTAAACGTCACGTATTTCGAAGTTAATTCTAGGACAACGAAAATGAATTCATGACCTCTCTGCGTACGAGATAATGGGCCCATGAGATCTGTTGCTGCTACGTGTCTCTGTAATAATAGGGAACATTAATGGTTTCGCTTGAAAAGTTACATGTTTTGCTCTCTGGCATTTCTAAAATTTAGCTAGGAATCTTTCTTATTCTTCTCTCCATATTTGCGAAGTGACAAGACATCTTTTAAAGAACATTTCTTAGGACCAAAATGAGTGTTACTCAAATGAGTATAGCAAATATACTTATTTATAAGATCCTGTGGTATGCAGTCAACCCATAAACTCGTATCTGTATTACGTCTGGAGAACAAGACGTCGTCCTTTATGAGATAGAATTGTCTAATGGCCCTTGGTTTACGGTTTTTCCACTTAGCTTTAACTGGGGCAAGATCTGGGTCTTTATCTTGGTCCCTGCCTAACTGTTTTAGTGTATTGGTGACGTAATTTTCAAATGACACATTTTTCAAGTAATACATGGCTACCTGCTCTTCTTCTGTATTACTCACTCTGCTTCCGTTAACTCCTTCCGGCAATCTGGAGGGGATATCAGCTATGATGTTTGATGGATCAGGCACATTCCTGCAGAGTTAACATCCACCGACCTAATCTTCCTGGCAATAGTTTTGCACTGAGCATAAATTCCAGTGCCTTATGGTCAGTAAACACATTGGTTTTTTCGACCAAAGTATCTGAACCTACAAAACGCCCATACTACTGCCAAGGCTTCCAACTCTGTGATCGAGTAATTTTTTCTCACATTTGGTAAGTACTCGACTAACGAAATCTGTCGTCTTTCTTATCCACTTTCCGTCTTCTTCATATTGTTGAAAGAGTAATACATCATAGCCTGTTTTAGCACTGTCGGTCGCCATACAGAATTCCTTCATCAAATCGGGATGCGCTAAAACTGGGGCTTTTAACAATGAATTTTTGTTGTTGGAACTCCTGTTCTGCTTGGGCATCCCACACCTAGGGCATCTCTATACCAGTTGACGCGCATAAACGTGGGGTAGCAAGGTTTTCTATCCAAATGAACTTTTTGTAGAAGTTAATGAGCCCCAAGAAGCCAGGGAATGTCTTTCTTTTTTACGAAGTGTCTAAATTTTGTATTGTAAGCAGTTTGCTAGGGTCTGGTTCAATTGCTTGTTCAATAGCAATATGGCCTAAAAACTCAACCTTTTTATTCCCAAAACTGGAATTCACTATACTCACAGTTACTCCATACCCTTTTAATGTCCTTAGAAATTTATTAAGCACCCATTGTGAAGTTTCGCTTCCCTGATTCCAATTCTGAACCTGTGCGTGATCAAGAGTGTCCATTTCATGCTTCTCCTGCTATCATGGTGTAGTGTAGTGTGTTATATTTTATTTCACGGATGCCCCACATGGTTTGTTAGAGTTTTTAATATTTTAGTCATATGAATTGAGCGTGATCACTTGATGATGAGAACGTTGTTTGTCGAAAGGTATTATTTTGCTTTGTGTAGTACAGTTAAAATGGCCGATTGCCACCAATTACACACATCAAAAAAAGTTTTGCATCACCTCGGTTCCGAGAGTTCCGGAACCTGTACAGAAAATTGGAATAGAGATGAACATAAACATCATTTTCACCCTTTTTATTGCTCATGAAAACCACACATTGCATGTTGTACCACCATATAGCGAGACCTTCAGAGGTGGTGGTCCAGATTGCTGTACCTCTAATACCCAGTAGCACGTCCTCTTGCACTGATGCATGCCTGTATTCGTCGCGGCATACTATCCACAAGTTCATCAAGGCACTGTTGGTCCAAATTGTTCCACTCCTCAACGGCGATTCGGCGTAGATCCCTCAGAGTGGTTGGTGCGTCACGTCGTCCATAAACAGCACTTTTCAATCTATCCCAGGCATGTTCGATAGGGTTCATGTCTGGAGAACATGCCGGCCACTCTAGCTAGTCGAGCGATGTCGTTATCCTGAAGGAAGTCATTTGTGCCATGTGCTCCTGCGATTTGATTGTTCCGGTGTAGTGTATTCGATCTCTTTCGCTTTGCGGTAGTAGACAGGTTCGTAACTGAATTGGCAATTTTTATTTAAATGAACTGAATTTTTTATTATTGCAGAAATCTAAGAGATCACCTGAGGCATTCGAAGAGTCGATATATTTATGATACACACACACACACACATATATATATATATATATATATATATATATATATATATATATATATATATATATATACTCCTGGAAATGGAAAAAAGAACACATTGACACCGGTGTGTCAGACCCACCATACTTGCTACGGACACTGCGAGAGGGCTGTACAAGCAATGATCACACGCACGGCACAGCGGACACACCAGGAACCGCGGTGTTGGCCGTCGAATGGCGCTAGCTGCCTAGCATTTGTGCACCGCCGCCGTCAGTGTCAGCCAGTTTGCCGTGGCATACGGAACTCCATCGCAGTCTTTAACACTGGTAGCATGACGCGACAGCGTGGACGTGAACCGTATGTGCAGTTGACGGACTTTGAGCGAGGGCGTATAGTGGGCATGCGGGAGGCCGGGTGGACGTACCGCCGAATTGCTCAACACGTGGGGCGTGAGGTCTCCACAGTACATCGATGTTGTCGCCAGTGGTCGGCGGAAGGTGCACGTGCCCGTCGACCTGGGACCGGACCGCAGCGACGCACGGATGCACGCCAAGACTGTAGGATCCTACGCAGTGCCGTAGGGGACCGCACCGCCACTTCCCAGCAAATTAGGGACACTGTTGCTCCTGGGGTATCGGCGAGGACCATTCGCAACCGTCTCCATGAAGCTGGGCTACGGTCCCGCACACCGTTAGGCCGTCTTCCGCTCACGCCCCAACATCGTGTAGCCCGCCTCCAGTGGTGTTGCGACAGGCGTGAATGGAGGGACGAATGCAGACGTGTCGTCTTCAGCGATGAGAGTCGCTTCTGCCTTGGTGCCAATGATGGTCGTATGCGTGTTTGGCGCCGTGCAGGTGAGCGCCACAATCAGGACTGCATACGACCGAGGCACACAGGGCCAACACCCGGCATCATGGTGTGGGGAGCGATCTCCTACACTGGCCGTACACCACTGGTGATCGTCGAGGGGACACTGAATAGTGCACGGTACATCCAAACCGTCATCGAACCCATCGTTCTACCATTCCTAGACCGGCAAGGGAACTTGCTGTTCCAACAGGACAATGCACGTCCGCATGTATCCCGTGCCACCCAACGTGCTCTAGAAGGTGTAAGTCAACTTCCCTGGCCAGCAAGATCTCCGGATCTGTCCCCCATTGAGCATGTTTGGGACTGGATGAAGCGTCGTCTCACGCGCTCTGCACGTCCAGCACGAACGCTGGTCCAACTGAGGCGCCAGGTGGAAATGGCATGGCAAGCCGTTCCACAGGACTACATCCAGCATCTCTACGATCGTCTCCATGGGAGAATAGCAGCCTGCATTGCTGCGAAAGGTGGATATACACTGTACTAGTGCCGACATTGTGCATGCTCTGTTGCCTGTGTCTATGTGCCTGTGGTTCTGTCAGTGTGATCATGTGATGTATCTGACCCCAGGAATGTGTCAATAAAGTTTCCCCTTCCTGGGACAATGAATTCACGGTGTTCTTATTTCAATTTCCAGGAGTGTATATATATATATAGGGGGATCAAAAAGTCAGTATAAATTTGAAAACTGAATAAATCACGAAATAATGTTGATGTACAAATTCACATACATGCTTTGAATGACATGGGGTTTTATTAGAACCAAAAAATACAAATGTTCAAAAAATGTCCGACAGATGGCGCTTCATCTGATTAGAATAGCAATAATTAGCATAGCAAAGTCAGGCAAAGCAAATATGATGTTCTTTACAGGAAATGTTCAATATTTCCACCATCATTCCTCAACAATAGCTTTAGTAGAGGAATAATGTTGTGAACAGCACTGTAAAGCATGTCCGGAGTTTTGGTGAGGCATTGGCGTAGGATGTTGTCTTTCAGCATCCCTAGAGATGTCGGTCAATCACGATACACTTGCGACTTCAGGTAACCCCAAAGCCAATAATCGCACGGACTGAGGTCTGGGGACCTGGGAGGCCAAGCATGACGAAAGTGGCGGCTGAGCACACGATCATCACAAAACGACGCGTCTAGTAATATGGGGTGGAGTACCATCCTGCATAAACATCGTACGTTCCAGCAGGTGTTTATCAGCCAGGCTGGGGATGATACTATTCTGTAACATACCAGCGTACCTCTCACCCGTCACGGTAGCAGTTTTTCTGTCCAGCGCCATCTGTTGGACATTTTGTGAAATTTGTTTTTTTTTTTTAGTTCTAATAAAACCCCATGTTATTCCAAGAATGTGTGTCAATTTTTACCTCTCTATCTACATTATTCCGTGGTTTATTAAGTTATCAAATTTATACTGACTTTTTGATCACCCTGTACAAAGGGTGTATAAGATGACAGTTTGTAACGCATCACAGAGGAATAGGGGAAGTCGAGAGGAACAATTTGATACAAGAGACATGCGGTCTGTCAAGCCTACAAAACCCACGTAAGCTACAGTCCATGCGCTTGGCGATATGTTCAGTAACCTTTCGCTCTCATATGCCATCGTCTTAGTCGGCTGTTCCGCTATTATTATTTATTTAAACCAGCGTAAGCCACGGCATGGTAAACTGCATTTAACACTGCATTGCAGCAGTTTTCGGTCGGCGCGGCTTTCTAGAGCTCGGCAGACTTGTGGTGTCAGTGCTGTGTACAGTTCACTATTTCTTTAGGGTATAAAGTAAACAGCTGGTAAACGGTGGCAGTGACAGTGACAGTGACAACTCAATACACAGAACTTGACAATGAAGAAGATGACGAAAAAAGAAACATTGCAGGTGACAAACTATAAAGAAAAACAGACACTGTAAAAACGTAGTACGGCAGGAAAACCACACCATGTGGTAAGAAGCCATAATAATACGATAGCCACTGATGATGCTGCAACTGCAGTGAAACATGCCCGGTACAAAAAACAAAACTGTGTTTTGCTAAAGGCGGACCCCATCCAAAAACATGTGTTATAGGTATAAAGGAAGTTCACAGGTGCACAGATTGATTGCATAAAAAGAAGCAGTTTAGTGATCTATCGTCACAAGCCTTTAAAAATGAATTAGAACGACAAGAGAAGGATGAGACTGCTTAGTATCTATTTTGCAGTCGCATAGTTGACAGGTACTACAGATTTGCTATGGAGAACGACAATATAACACGATGCAGAAAGAATTTAAAGATTTGGTTGACCATGAAAGAGCAAAAAATTAAAGCGCACGATAGACGGGATTCATTGTTTTGTACTTCAAGAAGTACTTTGTGCTAAACTTCGAGGTACGAGCACGTGATGGGAATGGTGGTACGAATAGTAAATTTTGTAAACTCTCATGCATTATTCCACTGTAAGTTGCAACAGTTCTCGATGCGATTCAACGAAAAGTATTGAGACTTTATATACTACTGCAATTGATTGAGTCAAGTGTCATCCCGCTATTGTTGAATCTGTGAAGCAAAAAGGAGAGCATGAACCAGAATTAGAACACCCAATGTGCATATATATATATATATATATATATATATATATATATATATATATATATATGTGTGTGTGTGTGTGTGTGTGTGTGTGTGTGTGTGTTCTTATTATTATTATTAAGTGAATTAATTACGAAGTCTTGTAAATTGTAAGTAAGTGGTGGCGTAAACTCAGTTCTATTTAGTTTTCTTTAGGCCGTTGAGATTTACGGAATTTGGTTATATGCTTCGTCTTCCGCCATGACTACTTCTCATTTTTGACCATGAATACAATATTGACTTTTATCGGACTTCCTCTTCAGATGCAGGCAGCTACAGTGACATGACATAAGCATAGTGCGCGGAAGAAAAGAAAACTTTCGTGGTTTTGCACTAAAAAGAACTCTCACACTTCATATTTTCATAAAAATTATTATTCAGGTAACACGATATCTACTAAACATTTCTCACAAGAATACGTCTTCTCCCCACGAGAACTAAAGACAGAGTCTATGTAATAATTGACCAAAAATTGAATGAAATTTTTATCATTTGTCATTCTCCTTCCGGCGTAGCAAAATTCATCTCTTCCGGCGCTTACAGAGGCCGCTCTATTGTTTATTATCATTGCTTTTTAGCTTTTGTCGTAGCTTGTTGAGGCTTTTCCTTATGTACCTATACAATTGCCCCCACACTGTGCGGTGACATCCAATGGAGGCGCACAGTGTTTTGTGTACACACGTACAGCTTAAATTTAAATTTTTGCCGAAAGGGGTACAATGACCTTTATTTGTCAGTGTATTTTCCTTTGTATATCGGGTTGGAGGTGTCAGCTTGTCTTGCTTACACATTATCTTACAGGAAATACATAACTCACATACGGAATAATAATCATTGAATATTTACATGAGAACGCTGCAAGACTAGCTACTTGTCCTTTTAGCAACATTGCCAATCTCTGTGTGCATGCGCACAAAATATATTTATTGGCTGTGCAACAGCCGTTAATACTCCATGTACTATAGTGTACGGTCGTTCGCGCTTCCACTAGCGCTTTTCGTATCATTTTCACACTCAGTGCCGTGCTATCCGTCGAATACTTTGCTGTGGCATGGTTTTCCACCGTGAGCGCGGTGCATGTGCGTTTACTCTTCAAGAACCGATGCTGTGGCAGATAATTCACCTTTGATACGGCCCGGGAAGAAATCTTCTCCGTCGTATCCACATTTTCAGTGGGGTGAATTATGCACATCAACACCCGACGTCAAGGTAAGTGATGCTTGCACAATTGCAGTTTGCTGATAAGTATATCAGACGTTGCGTAGCACAACATTACCAAAATTGATTCACTGCACTATTGCACACGCGTTTGGATACCTCTATATATTTCGTCATTTACTTTGTCGTGAGAATCGTTTTAGTCCTTGAGTTCATCTTTTACATATGGCTCGATATACACTTAAAATTCACATATACATTTTGACATAACAATGCATATTATAGTGGCTTACATCTAAGGCTGATATTGCACACATTATTAGTATCAAACATAGAAAATTCTTAAATACTAAAACACTACAAAATTCCTTCTTCAATTACAGTTACTGTTTAGTACAGTTTGTTTGTTAACTTAAAAAAATTCCTTTGTACATAAATACAAATAACTTATTTACATTTCATTACATTGTGTTACTATACATGCATTTAATGCATCCACATTTTATTTTTCAGTCATGCATACATCAGTTATGAGAGTTTAATATTTTCCTAGGGAGAAATGGGGAAAAACATTTCCATCTGGATTCTACATTACGCGTTGCTGGCTTAACTACGGTTTGGCGCCGCCTCCTGCCTTGGGGAGGGAATAAGGAATACTATTCTACGGGTTTATGGATTACTAAGGAAATGCCGTTCGTCCTTTCTTAAATCACTTATCAAGGAACTTCTTTTTCATGGAATCGAAACGTATTAACGGTTCAGGTACCATATACTATAGTGTTGCCTATATTTGTTTATGTGTAGCTTTATGTTCGTAATGCAGAAGTTTCTGCATTACGTCATGCTTACCTCTTTACAATTACATGGCAATGCCGTCGTTTATATTCACATGAGACGTGATATGAATTGATTAGTTTTGTTTGAGGTCACATGCCTCCGTGTTTAGTGCACTTTGTAGTCAGTAGGTACGGGTAAATGTTTTGTAGTTGCACTGCGACGATGTATATTCTTACTCTCCATTTGCTTGGTGACCAAAAATACCCATAGTCATACTAATAACAAAATCATTTCTTTGAGTGCGGCCCGTTTTTTCATTTGGTACCTATAACACCCGTCGTACATCTCTTCTTCAGCGTTATGTCGATGCACTGGTCGCTGTAATATATAAAAGAAAAACTTATAACTGACTTAAAAACCAATTTTGTTTCGTAGCTTATATGTCACTCATATACTCGGTCATCACATTCGTTAGCAGACGTTTCTCATACTTCATTCTTATGGTTCAAATGGTTCAAATGGCTCTGAGCACTATGGGACTCAACTGCTGAGGTCATTAGTCCCCTAGAACTTAGAACTAGTTAAACCTAACTAACCTAAGGACATCACAAACATCCATGCCCGAGGCAGGATTCGAACCTGCGACCGTAGCGGTCACTTCATTCTTATATGTTTGTATATTTATTCACTTGCATTTTTGTTCTTTTTATTCATTTGCCCTGCACAGGAAGTTACTGTGACACCTCCTACGGTATCTTATCTTTTGTTAGCTAACACATCCTGTATGTTTCGTTGTAATGATTTCTTTTAATTCTGATTACAATGTATATATCTTAGTATTGACGCAACTTCGCATGTTGATATAATACACTCCTGGAAATGGAAACAAGAACACATTGACACCGGTGTGTCAGACCCACCATACTTGCTCCGGACACTGCGAGAGGGCTGTACAAGCAATGATCACACGCACGGCACAGCGGACACACCAGGAACCGCGGTGTTGGCCGTCGAATGGCGCTAGCTGCGCAGCATTTGTGCACCGCCGCCGTCATTGTCAGCCACTTTGCTGTGGCATACGGAGCTCCATCGCAGTCTTTAACACTGGTAGCATGCCGCGACAGCGTGGACGTGAACCGTATGTGCAGTTGACGGACTTTGAGCGAGGGCGTATAGTGGGCATGCGGGAGGCCGGGTGGACGTACCGCCGAATTGCTCAACACGTGGGGCGTGAGGTCTCCACAGTACATCGATGTTGTCGCCAGTGGTCGGCGGAAGGTGCACGTGCCCGTCGACCTGGGACCGGACCGCAGCGACGCACGGATGCACGCCAAGACCGTAGGATCCTACGCAGTGCCGTAGGGGACCGCACCGCCACTTCCCAGCAAATTAGGGACACTGTTGCTCCTGGGGTATCGGCGAGGACCATTCGCAACCGTCTCCATGAAGCTGGGCTACGGTCCCACACACCGTGAGGCCGTCTTCCGCTCACGCCCCAACATCGTGCAGCCCGCCTCCAGTGGTGTCGCGACAGGCGTGAATGGAGGGACGAATGGAGACGTGTCGTCTTCAGCGATGAGAGTCGCTTCTGCCTTGGTGCCAATGATGGTCGTATGCGTGTTTGGCGCCGTGCAGGTGAGCGCCACAATCAGGACTGCATACGACCGAGGCACACAGGGCCAACACCCGGCATCATGGTGTGGGGAGCGATCTCCTACACTGGCCGTACACCACTGGTGATCGTCGAAGGGACACTGAATAGTGCACGGTACATCCAAACCGGCATCGAACCCATCGTTCTACCATTCCTAGACCGGCAAGGGAACTTGCTGTTCCAACAGGACAATGCACGTCCGCGTGTATCCCGTGCCACCCAACGTGCTCTAGAAGGTGTAAGTCAACTACCCTGGCCAGCAAGATCTCCGGATCTGTCCCCCATTGAGCATGTTTGGGACTGGATGAAGCGTCGTCTCACGCGCTCTGCACGTCCAGCACGAACGCTGGTCCAACTGAGGAGCCAGGTGGAAATGGCATGGCAAGCCGTTCCACAGGACTACATCCAGCACCTCTACGATCGTCTCCATGGGAGAATAGCAGCCTGCATTGCTGTGAAAGGTGGATATACACTGTACTATTGCCGACATTGTGCATGCTCTGTTGCCTGTGTCTATGTGCCTGTGGTTCTGTCAGTGTGATCATGTGATGTATCTGACCCCAGGAATGTGTCAATAAAGTTTCCCCTTCCTGGGACACTGAATTCACGGTGTTCTTATTTCAATTTCCAGGAGTGTATTATATTCTTTCGTTCCCTGATAGTGAACATAGTTGTTCCGTGTTATTATTTATTTTGAAATTGAGTTTGATACTTGTGTAGCTTCGCTTTTCTATTTGGTTGCGCCGCGAGTTAGTTTGTTGTGCTTGTGCAAGGTCAATGTCTCTTCCCTAGTAATGACGTAAGCATGCATTGTTGAGCGCGCATAGCTGAGTCGTACGCTGCTCCAGTTTGCATTTCGCTTCGTATGCAGCTGTGTTTTTACACTTCCTTCTAGTCAAATGTTTGTCTTTGCTTACAAAACAAGAAAATTACTTAATTCTATACATATTTAATTCAAAAATACTCAAAATAATTTTTTTTACTTATAAAACTATGACATTACTTACCTGATTACTGCTTGCACTTGTTCTGCTAGTGTATTTTTCGTCGATTGTAGTTCATGTTGGTGGAGATTGTCTTTTATATCTCCTTGCTCATCGAATCGTACGGAACATGTTTGAAAATCTGATTTGCCCCCATAGCTTATAAAGTCTATAGTACGGGGCTCAACTGCGACCGATTCGGGTTTTCCTGCGGTGTAGTCTGATCTACTTCTATGCACGGAACAATTTCTGTCAGTTGTACTGTATGATTGTTTCTCCAGTTTGAATTATTACCAGCTTGCGGCATACTTTCTCGTGTGTTCATATAGCTGTTGTGAAATGTTGCCGTATTGTGATTTTGTTGCACAGAGTTTGGCTGCGGTACGGCGTGCGGCGTGTTACTGTTGTTGCCGGGCGCCTGTCATTGGTGCAGCTGACTGTTTTTATTTACACGTGGTGCATAGTTTCGAGAGGAGGGATTGAAATTAGGTTGTGGATGGTAAACGTTCATGTTATAAGGAAAGTTTTGTTTAAATCTCTTGTTCCTGGCATTTCCACTCCCACCATATCCATTACCACGGTTAATGTATTCTTGCGGTTATGCGTACCAGCCTTGCTGTATGTTCGCGTCTGGCTTTTTGTATTGACCATTCGAGCTATGTTGTTGTGATGTTTGGCTATCTGACGCCCTATTTGTTATTACTTTCTCCTCATATATTAGGTTGATTGAATCTAAAATGGATAGAAAATATTCTATGTTGTGATCAGGTGTAGTAATTATTTTTTCACGAATGTGTGATGGTAAACGACTTTTTAAAATTTTCAAAAAATCAACATGAGAAATAGGATTCGTCCAATAACATGTTTTATTGAGATACTTCTCAAAATACCTTGCAAGCTACCATATTTGCTATTAAAAGGGGCGGGGTTAAAAACCTCTCGCGTAAGTCTCTCCTGTACGGCTTCTGACCAATATTTGTCAAGAAATGCCCGTTCAAATTGTAAAGATGTGGCACAACGCTCAGCTACTTCGGTCGCGCACAAAAGTACATCGCCTTGAGTGCACACAACAACAAACCTCATCTTTTGTGCTTCCGTCCAATTTCTAGGAAACAGATGTCGAAAAGCGCTAATAAATACAACAGGGTTCTTCATTTTACATTCACTCGTAAATCTTCGGAATTGGCAGTATCTTGTTCAAATGGATCTGAGCACTATGGGACTTAACTGCCAAGGTCATCAGTCCCCTAGAACTTAGAACCGCTTAAACCTTACTAACCTAAGGACATCGCACACATGCATGTTCGAGGTAGGATTCGAACCTGCGACCTAGTGGTCGCGCGGTTCCAGACTGTAGCGCCTAGAACCGCTAAGCCACTCCGGCCGCGACAGTATCTTAATAGACCTTCCTCAGCAAATATAGCGGACAAGCTATTTGCATTTTGTGCTGTGTTTACATAGCTGTCACAGTTATTTACATTTCTCGTAGGAACAGGTTCTGGTGTTATGCCATGTAAATTTAAACTCTGCGATCTCTAATTACTACTGGCATTGTTTGTAGGGTTTGCAATGATCTCTGTGCATACGTTACTTTGTTTTGCTGTGGCTGGCTCTTTGTTTATGTGTACAGCTTGTGTCTCTGTAACACTTTCCCCTAAGTAGATGCGTATCCTCTGCTCTGTATCTAGCAAAATGGTGTTCACTTTATCGATAATGTCATTTTCCTTTTGCTGAATAAGTTTCAACTACATCATTGATTAATCTACATTCCTTCTCTACCTTTTCCGCTGCGGTACTGGTTTTGTCCAAAGTACCTACTTCAGCTTGTGAAATTACATAAGATAAATTTTCATTAATTTTGTCTCTTTCCATTTTGACACAGACTGATTCGATTTCAAGTGACGCTACTTTTAAAGTGAGTTCATCAATAGCTATTGGTATATTTTCGTAATCCTTATGCAGGACTGACTGACCTGGTAAAAATAGCATCTGCAACGAACCATACAGATGTTGGCTTGGTTCCTGCTCTCATGCGGTATGACCAGCCCCAATTGAACAGCTCTGTCAGGAGGGTCAATATGGAGCTAGATCAGCTGCTTAGGGCAGCTACTTTGTCAAGCATAGGTTTGGTTCCTGTTGATGGTATTGGTAGGTGGGACTTCACAAGACATGGCCTGCATCTCAATAGGAAAGGGAAGGGTAAACTGGCTGGGATGATAGCAAAATATTTAAGGGGGGGGGGCACTGAAACTCATGGGAGTACTTTTTTAGGCTAAGATCAGTATCCAATCATCCTACTTTGATTGAAATTAAGCTTAATGAAAAGTTCAGACAAGCAGATGCTAAAGATGTGAAAATATCACAAGATTCTCATAAAAGTATAGTGAAAAATAATGTTAGTACGTCACAAGATTCACATAAAAGTACAATAAAAAATAATGTCAATATATTGCATCAGAATATCAGAGGATTAAAAAACAAAGTAGATGAGCTTCTTGTTTGTATAGAAGATCTAGAAACTGAGGGTGGAATAGATGTATTATGCCTGTCTGAACATCATATAGTCACAGGTATGGCATAAGAAAATAGTGAAATATAATTGTAAGAATCAATGTAAAAAGCCATAGCTTACTAAAAGTGTAAAAGTATCTTGTAAACAGAAAAGGAAAATGTATCCTATAGCCAGGAGGAGTAATGGTCCCAAAACAATGAAACATTATAAAAACTACTGCACTGTATTAAGAAAAGTCATTAAAAAGTCCAGACGTATGTGCATTATGTCTGAGATAAGCACATCTGATAATAAAATTAAAACAATTTTCAATATTGTGAAAAGAGAAACAGGGCAATATAGAGCACAGGAAGACTGTAATTCTACCAAATACAATGAAACGTTTGTTAACAAGAAGTCAGAAGTAGAAAACATTTTTAATAATCATTTTAAGTGTTGTAGAGAAAATAGGTTCCAGCTACTCAAGAAAATGCAAGGCAGTATATGGAAGAGGCAGTACCTATGCAACCCACCTCTCCTACTGAAATTAGGAAAATAATAAATTCACTCAAAAGTAAAAGCACACATGGAATTGATGGCATTTCCAACAGAGTACTAAAAGCTTGTTCCCAACAAATAAGTAGGATTCTCAGCCACATATGTAATAGCTCACTCAGACAGGGAATTTTTCCAGACAGACTGATATATGCTATTGTTAAACCATTTAATAAAAAAGTGGATAGCTCTGATGCTAACAACTACCGCCCAATCTCACTTCTGATAGCTTTATCCAAAATTCTTGAAAAAGTAATGTATTAAAGAGTAGTATCACATATTTGTAAAAATCAAGAACTAACAAAATGTCAATTTGGTTTCCAGAAAGGCTTTTCAACAGAAAATGCTATATATGCTTTCACTGATCAAATATTAAATGCAATTAATAACCGAAAATCACCCATTGGGATATTTTGTGATCTCTCAAAGTCTTTTGATTGTGTGAATTGTGAAATTTTTCTAGATAATCTTAAGTATTGTGGTATGAGTGGGACAGTGAACAAATGGTTTAATTCATACTTAACTGAAAGAATGCAGAAGGCTGAAACCAACAGTACAGATAGTCTACAAAAACCAGCACAGTCCTGTAACTGGGGAAGTATCAAGAATGGTGTCCCACAGGGTTCAGTCTTGGGTCCCTTATTGTTCTTTATATATATTAACGACTTGGCACTTTATATCCATGAACATGCTAAGTTAGTTCTTTTTGCTGGTGATACAAATATAGTAATCACACCCAAGAAGCAAGAATCAGCTGAGGAAATTGCAAATAATGTCTTTCAGAAAATTATTAAGTGTTCCTAATTAAATTTTGAGAAAGCACAGTTTATACAATTCTGTACAGCAAATGGCATAACATCATTGATAAATATACACTATGAACAGAAGTCTATTGCTAAGGTAGAATACTCAAAATTTCTGGGTGTATGCATTGATGAGAAATTGAATTGGAAGAAACACATCGATGATCTCCTGAAATGCTTAGGTTCAGCTACTTATGCTATTAGGGTTATTGAAAATTTTTGTGATAAACATATCAGTAAATTAGCCTGCTATGCCTATTTTTATTCACTGCTTTCATATGGCATCATATTTTGGGGCAATTCGTCATTAAAAGCATTCATTGCACAAAAGCGTGTAATCAGAATAATAGCTGAAGCCCACCCAAGATCACGTTGCAGACATTTATTTAAGCAACTTGGGATATTCACAGTACCTTCGCAATACATATATTCACTTATGAAATTTGTCATTAATAACCCATCCTAGTTCAAAAATAACAGCGAAGCGCATACCTACAACACCAGAAGAAAGGATGATATTCACTATTCTGGATTAAATCTCACTTTGGCATGGAAAGGGGTGAATTATGCTGCCACAAAAATCTTCGGTCATTTGCCAATTGAAGCAAATTCAAGGAATTTCTGAATGACAACTCCTTCTACTTAATAGATGAATTCTTAGATATGAAGTAGTAACTGTAAAAAAAAATAATTATTTTGTGTGAAGAAAACTTATGTTAAAGTGACACGTTCCACATCATTACGAAATGTCGTATTCATGATCTATGGAACAAGGATTAATGTATGTATGTATGTATGCAGTTTGTTCATTACAGTAGAGTCGTTCTTTATTGTTGAAGTTAGTTGTGTTTGTGTAGCTTCCAGATTTGTGCGTGTATCTTTAATCGCTATTATTTGCTGCTCTACTGTATCGTTCTGCTCGCCAAGAGTGTCTAATTTCTGTTTTATTTCCGTAATGTCATTGTTTACTTCGGAAAGTACATCTTTCTTTAGCTGTTTTCCATGTCTTTAAATTTTACATTCATTTCCTCGTGAAAATTCTTAGTCAAATCACTGATCTGTTGTGTGACTGTATCCTGAAAATCTTTTAAAACTTGTTTCTGTTCTTGTTTTATGTTGTTTATGGCTTGTGTGACTATTGTCAGGTTTTGCGACAAACTGTCAAATTTTGTATTTATGTCCATTCGCAAATTGGTTTTTATATTTTTTTACGTCTGCACCCAATCTGGTGTTGGTATTTTGTATGTCTGCACGCAAACTGGTGTTTGTATTTTGTATGTCTGCACGCAAATTGGTGTAACTGGTGTTTGTATTTTTTATTTCGGTGCTCAAACTATCGAGTTTTTGGAGTATTGCGGCAAGTGCGCTATTTTGGTGGCTACTTTGTAAATTGACATTTGGATTTCGTATGATGGATGACGTTAAAGTGTCATCAAAAATTAGCTTTCCATGTTTTCCTGGGCGAGTAGAATGTTAATCGCGGAGATACGTGATGTAGTTTCATTCATTGTCATCAGTGTATCATCAAAATTAGAACTCTGTGAAAACTCACGAGCACTTGTTACTTTGGTTACGTTCATCTCTGAACTACTTAATACATCTAACTGTGGAAGACATGGTGCTGGCAAATCAGATGTTCTGTCTTGAAATTGTATGCCATCTTGGCTCATTACATTTTCGCCATTGTCAATAAAAATGGAAACTGATTTGTGTGCCATTTTGATTGAATATTAAAATTAAAATTTTTGAGAATAGAAAACTGAAATATAAAATTTTTGGAAATTTAAACATATGATTTACGTGTAGTGAAGCGTTAATTGGCTACTTTTATGACGCACTAAATGTCGTGACACAAAAACTTCAAACTTTACTCTCGCTAATCATTACGTAAAATTTCTGAAAAATTCATTACAATACATTTAGGAAGGGAAATTAAGGAAATTGATGTCTAATTGCTACGCAGGAGACGCTACCATGCATAGCTAAGCAAGCGGTTGCGTAGCAGTCCTACATTTGCTGCGATGAAACAAACAGCGTATTTCCAAAATTTTCCGTAAATTCCGGTTTCACTTTTGAGTCCCTTTTGAGCTGGTTGCTTTAGCGACACAAATTTATGGTTCTCGTTATTTTGCTCCCAGTCGTGATATTGCACACGAAAATTTAAAAATAATTAGTACATGCAAAAAATTTCATACAATATCATACATAATTTTGAACAATTTACTTTATACTCAACTGGTTTCATGGCTTTCTAAATGTCATGTCACCAGGTCGCCAGTTGTGCTAATATATATAAAAATATATGTAATATAATAAATGTTCTTATTTTTAACATTAATCGAATTAATTACGAAGTCTTAATTTACAAATCTTGTAAACTGTAAGTAAGTGGTGGCGTAAACTTACGTCGATTTTGCTTGCTTTACGCCGTTGAGATTTACGGAATTTGGTTATATGCTTCGTCTTCCGCCATGACTACTTCTCAGTTTTGACCATGAATACAATACTGATTTTTATCGGACTTCCTCTTCAGATGCAGGCAGCTACAGTGACATGAAATTAGCATAGTGCGCGGAAGAAAAGAAAACTTTCGTGGTTTTGCACTAAAAAGAACTCTCGCACTTCACATTTTCATAAAGATTATTATTGAGGTAACACAATATTTACTACACATTTCTCACAAGAATATGTCTTCTCCCCATGAGAACTAAAGACAGAGTCTATGTAATAATTGACAAAAAAAAAATCTATGAAATTTTTGTCATTTGTCATTCACCTTCCGGCGTAGCAAAATTCATCTTTTCCGGCGCTTACAGAGGTCGCGCTAGTGTTTATTATCATTGCTTTTTAACTTTTGTCGTAGCTTGTTGGGGCTTTTCTTATGTACCTATACACCGGAATGAATGGAAACCTTGCATTTTAGTGGACTCGAGTGCACACGGACCACATTGAGACATTGCAAGGTGAGAAACAACTTACTTGTTTGTCCTCTGAATCTTTCACGGCGGGATATCTCAATAAAATCTCCTCGGTTTTCAAACATGCCAGAGGTTGCAATTATGCCTATTAAAGCGGAAAACCGTACCAGCCCTGGCAGTCAGTAGATTTTACTCCGGACGACGATGCCGGAAATAGTCGTTGAAAGCTTGAGAATTTTATACGAATTGACTCGGCTTGAAAACCTAGAAGATTTTATTCAACTTATTTCTGATTTTATGGGGATGCATTTAAAAAGAAAATCGTATTGTGGAAGGGACAAATTCTCCCAAATAACATCGACCACTTCCCTAAGCTCACGGGTGTTAAAGAAAACGCGAGGTTTGAAGAATTCGTTGTGGTCTTGAAAGAATTACAAGGATATTTTTCTAAACGTCTTAAAGATATTGCCAATATTACACCTGTTTTCGAGCTGTTTTCGAGACCTATTGCCGTTTCACTTGAAAGCACTACTACGAATGCGCAGATGGAATGGATTAATCTGCATTGTAATTCTCGTTTATAAGACAAATTCTTTTATATTAACACTGTCCAAGAGGTCTACGTTGTTTTCCTCTGAAAGAATTCACACGTCTCCATGTGATAAAATATTTCGATCAACATACCTGTGTGAAAGGCTTTTCTCGGTTATGAAACTAAATGAGTGATTATGTGGCAACCTGAGTGCAAAAGTCTGTGAAATTGTCTGCATCCGTCCACATGCCAACAGTTTGTTCCAGATAAAAATTATGGAAGGAAGATTGGTTTTAAGTCCCGTCAACATCGAGGTCATTATCAACGGAGCACAAGCTCGGATTTTGTGAAGGATAGGGAAGGATATCGGCCGTGCCCTTTCAGTGGAACCATCCTGACATTCGCGTGGAATGACTTACGGAAATTACGGAAAACCTAAATGTGTATGGTCGGAGCGGGCTTGAACCGTCGTCCTCCCAAATGTGAGTCCAGTGTGCTAACCATTGCGCCATCTCACTCGGCGATTAAAAATTATACTTTTGTCTTCAGCACACCAAAAATAATTAAATGATACTGAACATTTGTTTTATGTGTGATCTATGTTGTTGAAAAATATGAAATATGAAACAAAGCCGTATGCAGTGCGACTACATTGTCACTTAAATGCTGCACATTCGCAGTTTCCCACACTCAGATAGCGAGACAGCTAAGGTACATGAGTCAGTGCCCTGTTCACAAGCCGAATTCCTGGCTGTCCTTATTTACACGCCCCTTGAGGGTTATGAAAGAAAACGACTTTTGTAAACGTTATGCAAAAACTACAACCCTTACGTGCACAGTAATTTTGTAGTAAGAAGGCCAGACGAAGACAAAAATTTTATTGTAACTTTTATGCTAGTAAAATTTAAAATATTTTGAGAAAATTTACACAAACGTCAGTTTTACATTTTGTAAGCGATGGAACAACTGGTTTTCAATGTTCAGGGACGACTTCAGCCAACATATACTTATACATACACTTGTACGAGTAATTAACTACTGTTGCATTACATATGTCAATAAATATCACTGATGCAACTTTTATAACATTAAAAACGAAGTGTGCATTATATGACTGTTCACTGATGCATCAAATCCTAATTCTATGAGTAAAATAATGTACATCTTATGATCACATCATTTTCTTGGCCTCATTTAAAAATTCATTGGTTTCTTAAAGACTCGTTTCTAAAATATATTTTTTGACTTTTTCTTTGAACTGTTAAGAACTGAAAGACTGAGGTATTACATTAATGAGTTTAAGTGATTTGTCTCGAAAACACTTTTCCAGTTTTTTACAGTTAGAGGAGGATGACACCAGGTAATGTTTGTGCCTGGTGTTGTACTTGTGATAGATGTTATACTGCTGATATCTACAATAGTTCTCCTTTGATCTTCATCTCATACAACAAGATATATAATGATAACAGAGCTAGGTTTACAACGAGCTCTACGTGCCTTGCTGCACATTATTCTAACTACCTTCTTTTGTAATTGAACTGCATTGGTTGGATTCTTTTGGTTGCCCCTTAGGATGGTACCAAACGATATATGACTATGCAACTGGGCATAGCAAATAACTTTCAGCACCTGAATGCCAAGACAATACCGTGGTTTCCGCGGAACAAATATACTTTTACTAATTTTACATACCACATTTTCTACGTGAGACAGTTTTGAAACAATTGTTGTCCCATACAGATTCACAGCATTTAATTCCTGTTCCAACTGTATTATGATATTCAGGTCCTGTGTTTTATTTTTATTAATGTAGGGGAGTCTGCATTCGACAAGGTTCGTCATTATCAGTGGTGCAATCTACTTAATATTTGAACATATCAGTTGTCTCTGATGTTATACAGACAGCTGAAGCATCTGCAAATAAATAGATTTAGGAATTATATAGCAAGACTTCAGTACAAATAATAAAAAAGAGTGGACCCAGAGTCGAACATTGAGGAACACTCAGATGTACTGGCAAGTATCCAGATTCCGTGCCATTTACAACTTTCTGCATTCTGCTACTTAAATGTAATTGCTCTAATTCAACATCGTTTTCTGAAAAGCCCTAGAGCTGCAGTTTATTTGATATTATCTCTTGGGATACAGTTTTAGAAGTTTTGAAAAAAAGTCTACTCAGAACCAATGATTTGTTTTCTAGTTGCTTAATGCACTGTGACAGAAATGACCCAGCACCTTTAATTGTACCCATGCCTGATCTGAAAGCAAAATGACTATCGCTGAATGTCTTGTATCCTTCAGAGCAATTTACTATTTGTTTATTCAGTTACTTTTAATAGCTTCAGAACCACTGATACATAACTGACACACAATTGTTGGCTCAACGAGCGCTTTGTGGAAACCTTTTTTTAACGGAGATCAGTATATCTATGGCAAATCACTGTTGCGTTATTGTCACCGTAAACAAAGGGTATCTATAATCTGCTCTTGTATCAAAGTTAAATGGATGAGATTGTGTCTTTACAAAGATCACTCTGTAGACTTTCGGTAAAATACCTGTGCTAACAGCCCACTAACTAAAATATCCTGAAATGGTACAAGTGTGTGCCAGATCTTGTCTGTCCTAACACTGCTACAAAGGTACAAAACAAGCATTCACTCCACTGTTTACAGGAACGCATAATCAACCTGCTGAGATGACCGCTCCACACGCCAAACATGATGAACCATGACTGATGCTACGTGCTGCGTTTTAAAAAATTTCATCCCAGATCTACCACGCAACTGTTGGTGGAAGAAGTCAGAGTTGCCACTTTCAGCCGCTACAAAAATAGTGACTCGTCGAGGAATGTCAAGATGTAACATCCAATATTCACTGTAGCGTTTTAGGCCTCGCATCAGATACTAGAATACTGTCTTAGGCCGTGTACCATGTACTATAATACACTTTTGTAAGCTCACACGTCGGCAAATAAAACTTGTAGATGAGGCAATACACATCAGACTCCTATCTTTGATATTTATTCTTACAGAATTAATTTATAGTCTTGTGTATTGATAAAGCAACGAAAAGCTTCTGATTTACAGCAATTATAACCGTGTTTCCGACCATCTACGTATCTAAATACAGTATCTTGAAGATGGGATAACGTCTTAGACCTCCTGGCAACAAACATACCTGAACTTATCGAATCACTTAACGTAGAGGAAGGTATCAGTGATCATAAGGCTGTGGGAGCATCTATGACGACTTGTCCTACAAGGAATGTTAAGGAAGGTAGGAAGGTATATTTGCTCAGCAAGGGTGACAGGATACAAATTTCAGAATATCTCGGCAGTCAGCATCAAATATTCGGCGATGAGGACGAAGATGTAGAGAACGAATGGAAAAAATTCAAAGGCATCGTTCAATATGCCCTATACAAATATGTTCTGAGTAAGGTTTTAAGGGATGGGAAAGATTTTTTCCTTGGAAACTCGTGGTAAGGTCTTATGGGACCAAACCGCTGAGGTTATCGGTCCCTAAGATTATGCACTACTTAATCTAACTTAAACTAACTTACGCTAAGGACAACACACACACCATGCCCGAGGGAGGACTCGAACCTCCGACGGAGGGAGCCGAGCCGCCCGTGACTAGACACCTTTGTCCACAAGGCTACCCTGCGCGGCAAAGGGGAAAGACCCACCATAGTTTAACAGCCGTGTTAGAAAAGTGCTGCGTTAACAAAGAGCACTTCATATCAGATTCAAGAGAAGTAAAAACCTTGCTGACAAACAAAAGCTAAACGAAGCAACGATGATCCTAAGTAGAGCAATGAGAGAAGCGTTCAATGATTTTGAAAGTAAGACGTTGTCGACCGACCTGAGTATAAACCTTAAGAAATTTTGGTCGTATGTGAAATCAGTAAGTGGGTCAAAATCATCTATTCATTCTCTCGGCGACCACACCAGTACCGAAACGGAAGATAACAGAGAGAAGATCGAAATACTGAATTCGGTAATACTGTCCCTCCTTTCAATCGTCGTACGAAGGTCGACATAGCAGATATTGAGATAACCGATCGCGGAATTGAAAAGCGGCTACAGTCGCTTAGTAGTGGAAAGGTGATAGGACTAGATGAGATACTTATAAGATTGTATAAAGATTATGCAAAAGAACTTGCTCCCCTTCTAGCAGTAATTTACCATAGATCGCTTGAGCAACGAAAGGTACCTAACGACTGGCAATAAGCGCAGGTCATTCCCGTTTTTAAGAAAGGCCGTAAGACAGATCCACACAATTATAGACCCATATCGTTGACGTCAATCTATTGCAGAATTATGGAACGTGTTTTATGCTCAAAAGTTATGACGGTCTTGGAAAATAAAAGTCAACATGGATTCCACAAACAGAGATCCTGCGAATCTCAGCTCGCTCTGTTCCTCCATGAGATCCACAGCGCAGTGGACAACGGCGCTAAGATTGATGCCATATTGATGCCATATTCCTGGACTTCAGTAAGGCATTTCACATGTCCCGCATTGCCGTTTAATGAAAAAAAATACAAGCTTACGGACTATCGGAGCAGATCTGCGATTGGATTCCAAGACTTTCTTGCAGATAGAACTCAACACGTCACTCTTAGCGGAAGTAAATCGACAGATGTAAAGGTAATATACCGAGCACCACAGCGAAGTGTGATAGGACGGTTGCTGTTTACAATATATATAAATGATCTAGTAGAAAGCGTCGGATGCTCTTTAAGGCTATTCGCAGACCATGCAGTTGTCTATTCCAAAGTAGGAACGCCAGAAGACAATAAGAATTTGCAGAACGACCTGCAGAGAATTGATGAATGGTGCAGGCTCTGGCAGTTGACCCTGAAAGTAAGTAAATGTAACATATTACGCATACAAGGAAAAGAACTCCACTACTGTACAGCTACACTATTGATGACAAACAGCTGGAGACAGCGTCTGCTGTAAAATATCTAGGCGTAACTATACAGAGCGACCTTAAGTGGAATAACCATATAAAAAAGATAGAGGGACAACCAGACACCAGACTCAGATTCATTGGAATAATCTTAATGAAATATAATTCATCCACGAAAGAAGTGGCTTATAAGGCGCTTGTTCGCCCGATTCTTGAATATTTTTCATATATCTGGGATCACTATCAGGTAGGACTGACAGAGGAGATAGAGAAGATCCAACGAAGAGTGGCACGTTTCGTCACGGGATTGTATAGCTGGCGAGAGAGCGTCACGGAGATGATAAATAAACTCCACTCGCAGACGTTAAAAGACAGGCGTTCTGCATCACGGAGAGATTTACTATTGAAATTTCGGGACACTGCTTTTCAGGAGGAATCAGACAACAAATTACTTCCCCCCCACATACATCTCGCGTATTGACCACGAGGAGAAAATTCGAGAAATTAGAGCCAATACAGAGGCTTACCGACAATCATTCTTCGCACGCACTATTCGTGAGTGGAACAGGGCTGGAAGGATCAGATAGTGGTACCGAAAGTACCCTCCGCCACACACTATTAGGTGACGTGCGGAGTATGATGTAGATGTAGATGGAGATAAAAATGTTATTACGTTCGATACTTTTATCTCAGTAAAAAGCCACAGGCGAGAAAGAATGTATTTCAGATTTCGTCAAAACTGTATAAAATGGGATGGCATTCAGTTATTAATTACGTAAATTGTGTCTCAAACCGAAATTCTGAACCAATGAAATACTAGCATTTAAGTCAAGTTTCAATTTTTATAGCAGTAAAACAATGTTTAAAACTTATAAAGTCATGTACAGAAAAAATGATAATATTACAATGTAATTTTGTCTTTGCGAGTATCCCTATCTGCCACTGTGGTCAGTTTCCTTGAATAAAATATTTTTGTTGCTGCTTCATGGTTGGTAAGCCTGGTTACTCCGAGTAGGCCTATCCCTTAAAGGTTTTCAACAATTTACAGCGTATACACTCCTGGAAATGGAAAAAAGAACACATTGACACCGGTGTGTCAGACCCATCATACTTGCTCCGGACACTGCGAGGGGGCTGTACAAGCAATGATCACACGCACGGCACAGCGGACACACCAGGAACCGCGGTGTTGGCCGTCGAATGGCGCTAGCTGCGCAGCATTTGTGCACCGCCGCCGTCAGTGTCAGCACAGTTTGCCGTGGCATACGGAGCTCCATCGCAGTCTTTAACACTGGTAGCATGTCGCGACAGCGTGGACGTGAACCGTATGTGCAGTTGACGGACTTTGAGCGAGGGCGTATAGTGGGCATGCGGGAGGCCGGATGGACGTACCGCCGAATTGCTCAACACGTGGGGCGTGAGGTCTCCTCAGTACATGGATGTTGTCGCCAGTGGTCGGCGGAAGGTGCACGTGCCCGTCGACCTGGGACCGGACCGCAGCGACGCACGGATGCACGCCAAGACCGTAGGATCCTACGCAGTGCCGTAGGGGACCGCACCGCCACTTCCCAGCAAATTAGGGACACTGTTGCTCCTGGGGTATCGGCGAGGACCATTCGCAACCGTCTCCATGAAGCTGGGCTACGGTCCCGCACACCGTTAGGCCGTCTTCCGCTCACGCCCCAACATCGTGCAGCCCGCCTCCAGTGGTGTCGCGACAGGCGTGAATGGAGGGACGAATGGAGACGTGTCGTCTTCAG
Source organism: Schistocerca piceifrons (assembly GCF_021461385.2). NCBI lineage: Eukaryota > Metazoa > Arthropoda > Insecta > Orthoptera > Acrididae > Schistocerca > Schistocerca piceifrons. The sequence goes on from NC_060143.1 coordinate 465,341,541, forward strand.
CGATGAGAGTCGCTTCTGCCTTGGTGCCAATGATGGTCGTATGCGTGTTTGGCGCCGTGCAGGTGAGCGCCACAATCAGGACTGCATACGACCGAGGCACACAGGGCCAACACCCGGCATCATGGTGTGGAGAGCGATCTCCTACACTGGCCGTACACCACTGGTGATCGTCGAGGGGACACTGAACAGTGCACGGTACATCCAAACCGTCATCGAACCCATCGTTCTACCATTCCTAGACCGGCAAGGGAACTTGCTGTTCCAACAGGACAATGCACGTCCGCATGTATCCCGTGCCACCCAACGTGCTCTAGAAGGTGTAAGTCAACTTCCCTGGCCAGCAAGATCTCCGGATCTGTCCCCCATTGAGCATGTTTGGGACTGGATGAAGCGTCGTCTCACGCGGTCTGCACGTCCAGCACGAACGCTGGTCCAACTGAGGCGCCAGGTGTAAATGGCATGGCAAGCCGTTCCACAGGACTACATCCAGCATCTCTACGATCGTCTCCATGGGAGAATAGCAGCCTGCATTGCTGCGAAAGGTGGATATACACTGTACTAGTGCCGACATTGTGCATGCTCTGTTGCCTGTGTCTATGTGCCTGTGGTTCTGTCAGTGTGATCATGTGATGCATCTGACCCCAGGAATGTGTCAATAAAGTTTCCCCTTCCTGGGTCAATGAATTCACGGTGTTCTTATTTCAATTTCCAGGAGTGTATTTCATTGTTGACAGCCATCTGAATTGGTCAGTGTGTCGACAGGAATTAAAAATATAGAAAACCGGGTCATGCTGTTACTAAACAGGACTCTACGCCATCGCTGATGACCATTTACTTTTGGCTTAATTTAAACATGGTCAGAAAAACACTGAAGACGAAGTGCGCTCCGGCCGTCCAATAAGATCACCACAGAGAGAACCATTGACTAAATCCATGATATAGTAATGCAAGACCCCCGAACAGAAATATGTAAGATTGCATGAGACAGTGATCATCTCAACTGAGCGAGTGCGTAACATTCTGGGCGGAGAATTGGCTATGAAGAAGCTGTGTACGAGATGGGTGCTGCAATTGCTCGCTGTCGATCAAAAGGGCATCCGGCACAACATTTCAACACTTTATCTGGCTATGTTTAATCGAGATCGACAAGACTTCTTGCGCCAATTTGTGACTGTTGATGGACCCTGAATTCATCATTACTCACCAGAATCAAAACGTCAGTCAAAATAGTGAACACAAGCTGGTAAAAGTGCGCCGAAGAAGACAAAGACCATTTTGTCAGATGGTAATGTTATTGTCACTTTTTTTGCGATTCCCAAGGAATAATCCTCGTAGATTACTTGGAACAAGGCAGAAACATAATTTTATCCTGTTATTCCTGTTCATTGTTGGACAGTTTGAAACTTGAATTGGCTGAAAAAGATGAAGACTGGCATGCAAAAAAAAGTGCTCTTTTGCCAGGAGAGCGCACCATCCCTCACATCACAGACAATAACGACGAAAGAGCGTGAAACGGGTTTTGAATTGTTTCCTCATTCACCCTGTTCACCAGACTTTGCACCAAGTGACTTCTTCCGTAACTTGAAACTTTGGCTTGCTGGGAAGAAATAATCAAACAGTTGCAGTCAACGACCATTTTGCAGAGTTTGGCAGAACTCATTTTTCCGACGGAGAGAAAAAGCTGGAGAATCGCTGGACCAAGAATATAATCCTCAGCCGGCCGTGGTGGCCGAGCGGTTCTAGGCGCTACACTCTGGAACCGCGCGACCGCTACGGTCGCAGGTTCGAATCCTGCCCCGGGCATGGATCTGTGTGATGTCCTTAGGTTAGTTATGTTTAAGTAGTTCTAAGTTCTAGGGGACTGATGACCTCAGAAGTTAAGTCCCATAGTGCTCAGAGCCATTTGAACCATTTATAATCCTCAAAGGAGACTATATCGGGAAGTAAGGTGAGTTGTTTACGGAACGAACATTTTTTTCTTACTTTTTTACCAGGCTTATCAAACTACCGTCGCATATCCAACAAATAAATGAGGACCGTGGGTGTTAAGTGCTATTCTGAGATGAAGAGACTGGCATAGGAGAGGAAGTCGTGGCGGGCCGCATCAGAACAGTCAAAAGGCTGATGACCCAGAAATATACAAATACGTTCAATATGATACAGTCTACCGACGAAAGCACCGGGAGCAGTGCCCGTCACTTAATGTGTAGTATTTGTCTGAACGCATCTAGGAGTGAAGCGACGGACATATACATCTACATCCATACTCCGCAAGCCACCTGACGGTGTGGTACCTTGAGTACCTCTATCGGTTCTCCCTTCTATTCCAGTCTCGTATTGTTCGTGGAAAGAAAGATTGTCGGTATGCCTCTATGTGGGCTCTAATCTCTCTGATTTTATCCTCATGGTCTCTTCGCGAGATATACGTAGGAGGGAGCAATATACTGCTTGACTCTTCGGTGAAGGTACGTTCTCGCAACTTCAACTAAAGTCTGTACCGAGCTACTGAGCGACTCTCTTGCAGGGTCTTGCACTGGAGTTTATCTATCATCTCCGTAACGCTTTCGCGATTACTAAATGATCCTGTAACGAAGCGCGCTGCTCCCCGTTGGGTCTTCTCTATCTCTTCTATCAACCCTATGTGGTACGGATCCCACACTGGTGAGCAGTATTCAAGCAGAGGGCAAACAAGTGTACTGTAACCTGCTTCCTTTGTTTTCGCATTGCATTTCCTTAGGATTCTTCCAATGAATCTCAGTCTGGCATCTGCTTTACCGACGATTAATTTTATATTGTCGTTCCATTTTAAATCACTCCTAATGCCTACTCTCAGGTAATTTATGGAATTAACTGCTTCCAGTTGCTGACCTGCTGTATTGTAGCTAAATGATAAGGGATCTTTCCTTCTATTTATTCGCAGCACATTACACTTGTCTACATTGAGATTCAAATGCCATTTCCTGCACCATGCGTCAATTCGTTGCAGATCCTCCGGCATTTCAGTACAATTTTCCATTGTTACAACCTCACGATATAGTACAGCATCATCCGCAAAAAGCATCAGTGCACTTCCGATGCTATCCACAAGGTCATTTATATATATATTGTGAATGGCAACGGTCCTTCGACACTCCCCTGCGGCACACCATGCGTGAGAGGAGTAATTTCTCCGTTTGAAGTTAGTTGCCGAGTGACCACTACCCTCGCCTGCTGACCACCGTAATAGCGGCGTAATCAGCACTGTGTGTATTCATTCACACCGCACTTATACGAGGGCTCACACCTTTTCGTTCGCGGTGAATATTCATGACGGACAACAGCAAGAAGCCTCCCGCCAAGCGCCATTAATTAACAGCAGCGCCGAGGGAGGCAGCCGTGTCATGCATACCAAAATATTCCATCCGGGCCGCCTTACGAGTAAAACCTTATGGAGTCGTTCATAAGTAATGACTGCGTGCGTCGGGCGGGAATTAGTCGGCTCATGCATAACGTGGGGAACCGGCACCTAACAGTGCGCAGTCACGCCTGCTCGGAGTTGTCTCTTCGCTCTGACACTCTTTGCCATTGAGGGTAGCACCTAGTTAGACACTGACCAAAGAGAAGTAAGGGTTTCGAATGTGGGTCTGGAGTTCACAGGGACATGTTCTATTTTGCGAGTCCAATTATCAGACGATCGTATATCTACAGGGTGGTCCATTGATCGTGACTCGGTCAAATATCTCACGAAATAGGAGTCAAACGAAAAAACTACAAAGAACGGAACTTGTGTAGATTGAAGGGGGAAATCAGATGGAGCTATGGTTGGCCCGCTAGATGGCGCTGCCATAGGTCAACCGGATATCAACTTTTTTTTTTAAATAGGAAGCCCCATTTTTATTACATATTCGTGTAGTACGTAAAGAAATATGAATGTTTTAGTTGGACCACTTTTTTCGCTCTGTGATAGATGGCGCTGTAATAGTCACAAAAATACGGCTCACAATTTTAGACGAACAGTTGGTAACAGGTAGGTTTTTTTAAATTAAAATACAGAACGTAGGTACGTTTGAACATTTTATTTCGGTTGTTCCAATGTGATACATGTACCTCTGTGAACTTATCATTTCTGAGAACGCATGCTGTTACAGCGTGATTACCTGTAAATACTACATTAATGCAATAAATGCTCAAAATGATGTCCGTCAAGCTCAATGCATTTGGCAATACGTGTAACGACATTCCTCTCAACAGCGAGTAGTTCTCCTTCCGTAATGTTCACACATGCATTGACAATGCGCTGACGCATGTTGCGGCGTTGTCGATGAATCACGATAGCAAATAGCCTTCAACTTTCCCCACAGAAAGAAATCGGGGGACGTCAGATCCGGTGAACGGGCGGGCCATGATATGGTGCTTCGATGACCAGTCCACCTGTCATGAGAGATGCTATTCAATAGCGCTTCAACAGCACGCGAGCTATGTGCCGGACATCCATCATGTTGGAAGTACATCGCCATTCTATCATGCTGTGATACATCTTGTAGTAACATCGGTAGAACATTACGTCGGAAATCAGCATACATTGCACCATCTAGATTGTCATCGATAAAATGGGAGCCAATTATCCTTCCTCCCATAATGCTGCACCATGGTTGACGTTTCAGATGTGGCTCAACACTTCCTATTTCCTTAAATAACGTAACTATCCGGCGAACGGTCCGGACACTTGGATGATGTCGTCCAGGATACCGAGCAGCATACATAGCACACGCCCGTTGCGCATTTTGATCACAATAGCCACACATCAACGCGATATCGACCTTTTCCGCAATTGGTAAACGGTCCATTTTAACACGGGTAATGTGTCACGAAGCAAATACCATCCGCACTGACGGAACGTTACGTGATACCACGTACTTATACGTTTGTGACTATTACAGCGCCATCTATCACAAAGCGAATAAAGTGGTCCAACTAAAACATTCATATTCCTTTACGTACTACATGAATATGTAATAAAAAATTGGGGTTCCTATTTAAAAAACGCAGTTGATATCCGTTTGACCTATGGCAGCACCATCTAGCGTGCCAATCATAGCGCCATCTGGTTTCCCCCTTCAAGCTACACGAGTTTCGTTCTTTGTAGTTCTTTCGTTTGACGCTTATTTCGGGAGATGTTTGGCCCCGCCATCCATAACACGGATTCCTACACCTTTTTTCCCTCCGCCGGTGTGCCCCAAGGTTCCGTCCTCTCCCCCCTTCTGTACCTTTTGTACACGGCGGACATGCCGCCGCCGTCACCCTCCGTCCATCTTCTCCAGTTTGCCGATGACACCGCCTTCCTTGCCCTTGCCCCCACCCTGCAGCGCTATCAACACCTTCTCCAATCCCATCTTGACCGGTTCACCGCTTGGTGTAACCAGTGGTTGCTCAAGGTCAATCCCTCCAAAACCCAGGCGATCATTGTAGGCAAAACCAACCCTTCCTTCTGCCTCCATGATTTTTATCTCACCATCTATGGCCGTCCTATCGCCCTCACCCCCACCCTCAAGTACCTTGGCGTCACCCTCGACCGTCGCCTGTCCTGGACCTCCCATCTCCGGACAATCCAAGCCAAGGCACGCTCCCGACTCCATCTCTTCAAGCTCCTTTCCGGCCATACGTGGGGTCTGGACCCCTCCACCATCCTTCACACCTATAAATCCCTCATCTGCCCTATCCTTTGTTACGCACATCTGGCCTTGATCTCCGCCTCCCCTACCTTTTATAAATCCCTTCAAATCCTTGAACGCCATGCTCTCCGCCTCGCCTATCGCATCCGTCTCCCCTCCCCCATGCGGATCCTGTACAATCTCATTCCTTTCCCCCACCTCCTCCTTTTCCTTGAAAGGATACGGATCCTGTACACCTCCCACAGACTCGATCCTCCTCACCCACTTGTCTCGCCCATCCTCTCCCATCCCCGCCCGCTGCCGCACCAGTATTCCCATGTCCCACCTGGTCTCCATCTCTCCACCCTCCTTACCCTCTCCCAAGGTGGCTTCCGCCAGCTCCCCCTCCCTGATGATGTCCTCCTCCTCTCCATCTACCCCTCCTATCAACTTTGATCCTCTCCGCCCTCACTTCCTGTGTCCTTTCCCTTAGGCACTCTCCCTTCTCTTTCTTTTGCCCCGTCCCCTCCCTTCATCCCTCTTCCCCCGGGCTTCCCCTCCCCCTTCCTCCCTTTCCCCTATCTCCCCTGCCCATGGCATCGGCTCTCCCCTCTCCCTCTCCCATCCCCCCTCCTCCTCTCTTGGCAGGTCCCCGGACTCGTACACGGTTAGTGAGCATTCGCGCACCGGAGATCAACGCCTCGTGTTCTGAGCATGCCGTCGTTTTGTGCTTAAGTGGTTCAGTGTTATTCGTTCCGTGCACCTACGTTCACGTGTGATAATTTTCGTCTATGTATGTGTCCAAGTGTCTGAACAAATTTTATCTTGGACTCTACGCCTGTGAACGGCTCCATGTATTTTAAAAAGTGTTTGTCTCCATTTATATCTCCACCATATTTTTCTCTCACATTGTCTTCATTTGCATCTTTTGTGTTTCTCTGAGGCCAAAGAGCGGCGTAGTATGCTGCTGCAGGCCTGCCTGTAAACAGGTTTAAAAATAACAATAAAGAAAAAAAATGTTGGCCCGGTCACTATCAATGGACCACCTTGTATATCCACATTATAGGGGTTGGACAAAAATATGGAAACCCCTCGTGAAAGGCACGCCTGGACATAAATTCAGATGCTAGACAAGCCTACTGATTACACAGTTGTATTTGATCACAAACGACACCCGTGCAGTGTCTGCACACGATGCAAGTGCATGTCGCGGTCAGAAAAGTGTTCTGTGTACTTGTGAGAGCATTACGTAGGAACTACGTGAATCCGAACGTGGCCAAATTGTAGATGCCCACATGGTAGGCACTTCCGTAACAAAAGGAGCCGAAATATTCGGTGTTTTGAGATATACCGTATCGAAGATTTACACTAATGGCCATTAAAATTCCTACACCAAGAAGAAATGCAGATGATAAACGGGTATTCATTGGACGAATATATTATACTAGAACTGACATGCGATTACATTTTCACGCAATTTGGGTGCATAGATCCTGAAAAATCAGTACCCAGAACAACCACCTCTGGCTGTAATAATGGCATTGAGTAAAACAGAGCTTGGATGGCGTGTACAGGTACAGCTGCCCATGCAGCTTCAACACGATACCACAGTTCATCAAGAGTAGTGACTGGCGTATTGTGACGAGCCAGTTGCACGGCCACCATTGACCAGACGTTTTCAATTGGTGAGAGATCTGGAGAATGTGCTGGCCAGGGCAGTAGACGAACATTTTCTGTATCCAGAAAGGCCCGTACAGGACCTGCAACTTGCGGTCGTGCATTATCCTGCCGAAATGTAGGGTTTCGCAGGGATCGAATGAAGGGTAGAGCCACGGGTCGTAACCATCTGAAATGTAACGTCCACTGTTCAAAGTGCCGTCAATGCGAACAAGAGGTGACCGAGACGTGTAACCAATGGCACCCCATACCATCACGCCGGGTGATACGCCAGTATGGCGATGACGAATACACGCTTCTAATGTGCTTTCACCGCGACGTCGCCAACCACGGATGCGACCATCGTGATGCTGTAATCAGAACCTGGATTCATCCGAAAATATGACTTTTTGCCGTTCGTGCACCCAAGTTCGTCGTTGAGTACACCATCGCAGGCGTTCCTGTCTGTGATGCAGCGTCAAGGGTAACCGCAGCCATGGTCTCCGAGCTGATAGTCCATACTGCTGCAAACGTCGTCGAACTGTTCGTGCAGATGGTTATTGTCTTGCAAACGTCCCCATTCAGGGACCGAGACGTGGCTGCACGATCCGTTACAGCCATGAGATAAGATGCCTGTCATCTCGACTGCTAGTGATACGAGGCCGTTGGGATCCAGCACTGCGTTCCGTATTAGCCTCCCGAACCCACTGATTCCATATTCTGCTAACAGTCATTGGATCGCGACCAACGCTAGCAGCAATGTCGCGATACAATAAACCGGAATAGCGATAGGCTACAATCCGACCTTTATCAAAGTCGGATACGTGATGGTACGCATTTCTCCTCCTTACACGAGGCATCACAACAACGTTTCACCAGGCAACGCCGGTCAACTGCTGTTTGTGTATGAGAAATCAGTTGGAAACGTTCCTCATGTCAGCACGTTGTAGGTGTCGCCACCGGCGCCAACCTTGTGTGAACGCTCTGAAAAGCTAATAATTTGCATATCACAGCATCATCTTCCTGTCGGTTAAATTTCGCGTCTGTAGCACGTCATCTTCGTGCAGCATAAAGGGAAGAAGAAAAACACCATCCACTAACTACAATGCGGACGACAGATTGTTGAGAGAGCGTATAGGCCGTTATTCTGACGAAAAATTAGTTGACGGCAGCTGCAAACGTCAGTGCAGAACTGAATGTCGCATCGCGAATTTCGTCAGCACCAAAGCAACAAGAATAGAAGGTCAGAAGCTGAGAAATGCAGGGCGAACTGGAATTCCAAAACCTCTCATCAGTGGTGAAAATGACAGGAAAACGTGATGCTGAAGCCATAAAACCTGGATTATGGAGCAGTGGAAGAATGCCATTTGGTTGGATGAGTATTATTTTACACTGTTCCCAACTTCTGGCCGAGTTTACATCAACAGCGTGAGGCATGGCGGGGGGTCGGTGATAATTGGGGCAGTCTTATTGTCGTATTCCGTGGCCTCTGTGGTTACTCTGCAAGATAACGTTACCGCCAAGGATTATGTGACCATTTTGGTTGATCAGGTCCAACCCATGGTGCAGTGTTTGTTCCTCAGTACTGATGCTGCGTTCCGAGACGACAGGGCCCCTGTTTACAGAGCTCGCAGGAATGGTCCGCAGCTCGTCGTCATGTGGCTAGCATTGCTACTGAAACGCCCGCTAAACCCGCTGGGCAGAACAAGTAATAGGATTGTGGAAAGGGCCGAGGGTTGCGGTTAGTTTCTGCTTCTAATTGTCATTTATTGTAATTTAGTAACTCTTTCACGGCTGAAGGCCTCCAACAAGAAATCTTAACAAGATAAAAATCCAATTAAGATAGCAATAAAATAATTCAAAAAAACAACATACGCAAAGTGCAATACAAATGGCTGAGAGCCACAGATAAATTCCAAAATTTTAGAATATATTGCCATAGACCTTTAAAGGCAGAAGGCCTACAAGAAATCTTTAAAAAATCAAAAATCATTTAAGATAACAATAAAATAACCCAAAAAAGCAACATATGCAAGTTGCAACAGCAACGGCTGAGGGCTACAATTAAGTTTCAAAATTTTAAAATATATTACCCTAATCTTTAAAGGCAGAAGGCCGCAGTGTTTAAGCTTGAAAGGTAAATTTAGAAATTAATTTTGCAAGTTTTAAGAAAACAAAACAAATAACCATAAGCCTAAAATTTAAAATAGCTGACAACAGATAATTAAACGCCGGTGGCACTCAGAAGGCCTCCAGGGTGGTCGGTCTGCCCTCGTTTACTTAGGTGAGACAGATGCTGAGCCCAACTATACTTTATCCAACGGAACCCAACCAGGGGACAGCCACGGACCGACCGACACAACGACTTGTTTCCCGTCAATCAGCACATGAGAACTCAAACTGGCAACGTTGCAAACATGATAATCCACAACGGAGTATGATTAGCTGCCAAACTACACTCAACTTCGACGTTCTGGGTCGGAGAATCAAGAAGCTCGTAGCGATTGGACAGCTCCACACACGCTGCGACACTGCGCAGGGCGCGGCAGCGGACCCAGGCGACTGCACCGCACGGAGATGTCCTCCCTGGTCCGTACCAACCGACCGACTGACTGCTGGTCCGTCCGCGGCTGCTGGTCCGTCCGCGACTGCACTGCTGGTGCACCTCCGACTCACTTGCAAACACACACGACGGTGGACCCCACCATGCAGAGGAAACACGCCCACTGGCTAAACGACAACCCTGCACCAGGAAAGGACCGACCCAAGTTCCATAAGATGATAATTGAAGTGGGCAAGAAGCGCTCAGAGAACCAATTACACATCGCCCGATCAGACGACCGACCCCTCAGAGCCGGTATGTCGACAACGTATAAACTTGTCAAAGGAAAACGCACCAACTACACACACAACCTGACGAACACTTGCACGAAAACCAGGACGATACCCAACAGTAACTAAGCACACACGAAGACAAATTGGGAGTCGATGCACACACACACACAGCCGACTCACGAACGATCGGCGACCTCAAACGCGTCGTCCGGTAGGACGACCGACCTACGATCCACCAAGACGGTGGCCCGGCTCAGGTGATGCGTGGCGGTAATGGTCGGGCGAGCTATGTCGACGCAGGCCTCGCTGCTACTCCAACCCGACTGCACCAGCGCCGCATTGCGCATAGCCGACTAATGAACAATCGGCGAGCCAAAACACGTCGTCCAGTAGGGCGACCAACCGATGATCCACCAAGACCGTGGCCCGGCTGAAGTAATGCATGTCGGCAATGGTCGGGCGAGCCATGTCAGTGCAGACCTCACTGCTGCTCCAACCCGACTGCCCTAGTGCCACATTGCCACTCCCCGACTGGCAGGTCCGGACTGAGCTCCAGACGCGTTCCAACCAACTGGCAGACCCGAACTCGCAATCCGAACTCCAGACACGAACTGCCAATCCCAGCTGACTTACGACAGATAGCGACCGGGAAGTAACAGCAGTCGAGCCAAGATACTACGAGAGGCGATATATCGATACGCGCTGCTAACGCCGCTCATGGTCAGGCAAAGCAGCAACTCACTGACAGTAGTAATTTAAATTAACGTAGAAAGGTGGAATTACATTAAAAAAAACAGGGTGTAAAATAGATGATGGCGGGAACACGAGCTACGCACGGCTCAGCTACCTCTGTGTCACGGGGCCCCAGGTTCGATTCCCGGCTGGGTTGAGGATTTTCTCTGCCTGGGGACTGGGTGTTTGTGTTGTCCTCATCATTCCATCATCATTCGTGAAAGTGGCTACATTGGACTGTGTACAGATTGGGAATTTGTACAGGCGCTGATGACCGCGCAGTTGAGTGCCCCACAAACGAAACATCATCATCATCGCAGGAATGGTTCTGTGAGCACGAGGTTGAAGAGTCACACCTCCCATGGCCACCACAGACATCAGATCTCAGTATCATTGAGGTTTTGTGGTTTACTTTGGAGGCAAGGATGCGATATCGCTGTTCACCTCCATCTTCTTTATCTGAACTTCTCACCATTTCTTATTTTGGGAAATCAGTGGGATAATATTGTCTTGCAAACCGTAGAAGACCTGTATCCTTCCATTCCGAGACGACTGGAATCTGTTTTGAATGCTAATAGTTTTCCTACACTGTATTAACTATGTGTGGTGTTTCCGTATTTTGTCTGCTCCATGTACGTCTGTACACGATAATCAGCTGAACGATGTCTATGGTGAGAGGGATGGGGATACCTTGTGTATCACTGTAAGTTCTCCCTTTCCTCTTTCAGCTGTGAATGGACCACGAGAATAATTAATGGACCACGAGAATAACGGTTTTTCGTGAGACTCTGTGGAACTCTAATCTAATTTTATATTCATGATCTTTTCGTGAAATATATGTAAGACCAACTGTGCCCATACCGCATATCAAAGGGGGCCGCCACCCTTCCCCCTCTTATCTCTCAGGGAGAGGAAAAAATGTAGTGTAGTCAGGCGTATTTTTTCAAGAGAATGATTAAAAAGTGAGTATTAAGCGGGTTTTTCACAAGAACGGAACTGGAACCTATTTATGGCTACTTACAAGTCGCTATCTGTCTCCCAAAATACTTCATACCCTAGGTGTAGCCCCTCTCCCCACGGACTATCATACGGGTTCCCCTGTGTAAGACTAAGCAATGTATTGGTTGATTTCTCTAGAAACATGCGCTCTCGAAATTTGACTGCACAACGTCTCTATTGTACCGCCTGCCACTACGTGAATGAGCATCTCCATGCCTCATGCATAGTAAACGAACATGTAACGAAACGCGTTGCTATTCTTTGGATTTTTTCTGTTTCCTGTATCAGTCATGTCTGGTACGGAACACAGACTGACTAGCAGTGCTCAAATACCACTCGAAGAAGGGTTTTACGAGGGTTGCCTAGAAAGAAATGCACTGCATTTTCTTGCTTCAACAATTCTTTATTGAACATCCTGTTCTATAGCCTTCCTCCAGAACGAAACAAGGGCGTGTATGCCCTGTCGGTACCAATTCTTCTCCTGGTGGCAGAGCCAGTGCTTCACTGTGCGAATCACCTCCTCATCGTCCTCAAAAAATATCCTCCACGAATGGCATCTTTTAATGGCGACTGAAAACATCAGCTCGCTGTAACACATCAGTTGTGACGGCCGTGGATGGTCTCCCCGACCACTGCAAATCGTGGAGCTTCACCAAAGCGCCTTCCGATGACCTCACCCTCCGCGCCCAGCGACTAACTGTACTTCTGTCGACAGCAGATGCTCCATAGACATTGAACAAGCGTTTCTGAATATTCGCCGCAGTTTCTTTCTCTGCAGTCAGAAATTCAACGACGGCACGTTGCTTGTAACGTACATCGCCTACAGACACCATTTTCAAACTGTCCTACAGCTACGCTATCTGTCGAAAGTGACGGAAACTCGAGGGGTTCACTCTGGAGACTTCAAATATACATTGTAACGTTTTTGGCTCAGAGAAAAAAATGCGGTGCATTACTTTCTGGGCAACCCTCGTATAAGCCATCTCCTTCTTGGGTGGATTACAGTGTCGCTTCCTACACATACTCCCAGATGTTTATTGGATCCGACTGCTTCTATCATTGTTCTGCAAACCGTGTAGTGATACAATAAAGGGTCTTTATTTATACTCAATACATGGTACATTTCTTTATGTTGAGAGGCAACTGCCAATCCCTGCATCAAGTGTCGATCCTCTTCAGGTCTTTCTGTACTTGTAGTGTTGCGCCTTCTCTTCTTGCAACAGCACCACCCCCGAGCTGGCTCGAGGAACTGCCATCGTTAACCACTAGTTCATTTACATGTTGCACCCTAACGGGTCTTGGCGTACCCTCCAATTTGCTTTCACATCTGGAGATTTCTCTCCTTTAAGAACTACATGTTGTGTTATATTTGCTACGATCTCTTCAATTAAATTACAGAATTGGTCTGTTATTCAGTACTTCCCGCCTTGTTCATTAGCCGTCAGTGCGATGCTACAGAGTGATTCAAAAAGAATACCACAACTTTAAAAATGTGTATTTAATGAAAGAAACATAACATAACCTTCTGTTACACATCATTACAAAGAGTATTTAATAAGGTTTTTTTTCACTCAAAAACAAGTTCAGAGATGTTCAATATGGCCCCCTCCAGACACTCGAGCAATATCAACCCGATACTCCAACTCGTTCCACACTCTCTGTAGCATATCAGGCGTAACAGTTTGGATAGCTGCTGTTATTTCTCGTTTCAAATCATCAATGGTGGCTGGGAGAGGTGGCCGAAACACCATATCCTTAACATACCCCCATAAGAAAAAATCGCAGGGAGTAAGATCAGGGCTTCTTGGAGGCCAGTGATGAAGTGCTCTGTCACGGGCTGCCTGGCGGCCTATCCATCGCCTCGGGTAGTTGACGTTCAGGTAGTTACGGACAGATAAGTGCCAATGTAGTGGCGCTCCATCCTGCTGAAATATGAATTGTTGAGCTTCTTGTTCGAGCTGAGGGAACAGCCAATTCTCTAACATCTCCAGATACTGTAGTCCAGTTACAGTAGCACCTTTGAAGAAAAAGGGACCAAAAACTTTATTGGCTGAAATGGCACAGAAAACGTTCACCTTAGGCGAGTCACGTTCATACTGAGTTGTTTCCCGCGGATTCTCAGTGCCCCATATACAGACATTGTGACGGTTGACTTTCCCGTTAGTGTGGAAAGTTGCTTCATCACTAAACACAATCTTTGAAACGAAAGATTCATCTGTTTCCATTTGAGCAAGGATAAAATCACAGAAATCGATTCTTTTAATCTTATCAGCTGCAGACAGTGCTTGAACCAATTTCAGACGATAATGTTTCATAACTAACCTTTTTCGTAGGACTCTCCATACAGTTGTTTGTGGAATTTGCAGCTCTCTGCTAGCTCTGCGAGTCGATTTTCATGGGCTGCGAACAAATGCTTGCTGGATGCGTGCTACATTTTCATCACTCGTTCTCGGCCGTCCAGAACTTTTCCCTTTGCACAAACACCCATTCTCTGTAAACTGTTTATACCAACGTTTAATACATCACCTATCAGGAGGTTTAACACCATACTTCGTTCGAAATGCACGCTGAACAACTGTCGTCGATTCACTTCTGCCGTACTCAATAACACAAAAAGCTTTCTGTTGAGTGGTCGCCATCTTAGCATCAACTGACGCTGACGCCTAGTCAACAGCGCCTCAAGCGAACAAATGTACAACTAAATGAAACTTTATAGCTCCCTTAATTCGCCGACAGATAGTGCTTAGCTCTGCCTTTTGTCGTTGCAGAGTTTTAAATTCCTAAAGTTGTGGTATTCTTTTTGAATCACCCTGTGTATTAAACGCCTTACGGAAGTCAAGGAACGTGAGGTCAAGCTGAGAGCGGGAGTCTTCTGCCTCTTGAAAGTCGTGGACGAATAGAGCAAGCTGGGTTTCACGCATTCTTTGTTCGCGGAATCGGTCTCCAGGAAGGTGATGATGTTGTTGTTGTTGTTGTGGTCTTCAGTCCTGAGACCGGTTTGATGCAGCTCTCCATGCTGCTCTATCCTGTGCAAGCTTCTTCATCTCACAGTACCTACTGCAACCTACATCCTTCTGAATCTGCTTTGGGTATTCATCTCTTGGTCTCCCTCTACGATTTCTACCCTCCACGCTGCCGTCCAATACTAAATTGGCGATCCCTTGATGCCTCAGAACATGTCCTACCAACCGATTCCTTCTTCTAGTCAAGTTGTGCCACAAACTTCTCTTCTCCCCAATCCTATTCAACACCTCCTCATTAGTTATGTGATCTACCCATCTAATCTTCAGCATTCTTCTGTAGCACCACATTTCGAAAGCTTCTATTCTCTTCTTGTCTAAACTATTTATTGTCCATGTTTCACTTCCATACATGGCTACACTCCATACAAATACTTTCAGAAACGACTTCCTAACACTTAAATCAATACTCGATGTTAACAAATTTCTCTTCTTCAGAAACGCTTTCCTTCCCATTGCCAGTCTACATTTTATATCCTCTCTACTTCGACCATCATCAGTTATTTTGCTCCCCAAATAGCAAAACTCCTTTACTACTTTAAGTGTCTCATTTCCTAATCTAATTCCCTCAGCATCACCCGACTTAATTCGACTACATTCCATTATCCTCGTTTTGCTTTTGTATAAGGTGATAAT
The DNA here is from genome assembly GCF_021461385.2 of Schistocerca piceifrons. NCBI lineage: Eukaryota > Metazoa > Arthropoda > Insecta > Orthoptera > Acrididae > Schistocerca > Schistocerca piceifrons. The sequence continues at coordinate 465,357,049 of NC_060143.1, forward strand.
AGGCGATCATAAAATGTGTTCCACACTTCTACAGCAGACTGACGTCAACGATGTACACCTGTAGTTGTATACATCATTCCGAAGAGCCTCCTTTACAATTGGGATGACCTGTCCATTTTTCCGATCACCTGAAAGAATACGTACCTCCAAAGACCTATGATAGACTTCTGGTAGAAGAGGTGCTAGTCGTTTCGCGTACTCTGCAGATAATCTTAAAGATTTCTCATCAGGTTCAACTGCGTATTCTCTGTTCAGCAATTTTAGATGATTTTCTATTCCGTGATCACTTATTTCCACAGTTCTCATTTTGGCGTTCGTGCGAGTACTGAAAGCAGTGGTCGCAGTACTATCTTCGTCCGTGAAACAATTTTGGAAATAATGCGCAGGTAAGTTTCTCCACCTTTGCTCAATGTTTGACTATGAAATACGCGACAGAGAGTACTTTTACTGAACCAAAATCGTATATTACAGTTTCCTTCCCTTCCAATGACGGATGGATCGTGGTAAGAACTATTGTTTCCAAGCCTTATGTGTGAACTGTTATCTCACTTAATATTATCTTCACGAACACTACGGAATAGGTATGAAGAGATCTGAAAAAAATGGAAGTGTCTGCCTGAAAAAATGCTCTTGGAATTTTATAAGTAGGATTGTAAGATGGAGTACGAGTACGATAGCTTTCTTCGTGTATTTGCCCGATAACATTTTTCTTACATTCTGTTTCATTCTTGGTACAGTATGTATGCAGGACGCGGACTGCTGGAGTGGAAGAACTGAATGCAAGTCGAGGATGCACCAAAAATGAGAATTTGGTCTTACAGACAAGATCACAGCAGTCTGAGCACTAAAATAGGGGCTCAAAACAAATGGTACGACAGACTTCTATTAAAGCAAAATGTAACTTGAAATCTTGAAATACTAACAAATTTTCAACGCAATAAAACCAAGAAATTTCAGATACTCGAAAATAAACGTGCACACAAGATTCATAACTTTAGCACGATTTAGATAGAAGACAATTTTCTCAAAATTTTAAGAACAATGTATGACGTGTTTGCGTATGGGTCCTCTTAATTGATCTTGGCGCCGGACTACGCATGGGATCACTTCAGCATCGTTGCCTAAGGAGACCGAAATAATTTAGACACTCCAAAACGTAATTAACGCATCGTACTCCGCCAGTCAACAAGTTATTGTAAACCAAGTGATCAAGACTTATGCTTAACCGTAACTCAACCACTAACAAGAGCACAAGAAAAGCGTTGAAGTTAAGTTTAAACCAATGCTTACAATAGCACAGTTCAGGCTGAGTCACCCTTAAAGCATGGATAAAAACCTTTTCCAGATTTTAAACAGATGTTCATATCACGAGAAAAATTATTCTAAACCACCTTTAAAAGTGGACTACAACAGAAAAAATTTATCCTGAGGCGCCTTTAAAGATGAATTAACAAAACTTTTCAAACGGTTAAGCAAATATTTAAGGGAGAATTTAAGCTTTAAGCAAACGTTCACAATTTGAAAATAGTAAAGTTACACTGAGCCGTCTTTTAAGGGAGTAAAAGCTTTTCAAACTTTAAACAAAATTCACTATAGTGAGGTTACACTGTGCCAATCTCAAACGGTGAGCTTTTTATCTTCCAGATTCCCCTTTGTTAAGGAGCAGAAGTTCCAGAATTGCAATTACCACTAATTAATTTGTAAACTGAAAGTTTCGTAGAACGTGGCATGCTGGAGGGGACTAAAAACACGGGCACAACCAAGCCAAATCAAATAACAATATGCCGACATGATGTAGGAATACAGTACACTGGGAGCTATAACAGTAACCACTAATGGTGATAACCGAGGAACAACTTCCAAACTAATAATGTTCAAATAAAACAGCTCGCCAGTAAAGGAAGTAGCCAGCAGAACAGCTTCTGTCAGTCTTCTGGCTGGTTTGATGTGGCCCGTAACGAATTTTTCTCCTGCGCCAACCCCTTCATATCAGAGCAGCAACCTTCGTCCTCAGTTATTTGCTGGACGCATTCTTCTCCCTGTTTTTCTCGACAGTTTTTACACTCTGCAGCTCCCACTGGTACAATGGAAGTTACTACGTCATGTCTTAACAGGTGTCCTACCATTCTGTCTCTTCTTCTCGTCAGTGTTTTTCATATATTCGTTTCCTCACCATTTCTGCGGAGAACCTCCTCTTTCCCTACCTTCTAATTTTCAAAATTCTTCTGTAGCACCATATCTCAAATGTTTCTATTCTCTTCTTTTCCGATTGTCCCGCAGTTCATGTTCCACTACCATACAATTCTGTGCTCCAAACTTACATTCTCATAAATTCAAATTAAGACATATGTTTGATACTAATAGACTTCTCTTGGCAAAGAATGTCTTTCTTCTAGATCTAGTTTGCTCTTTACGTCTTTCTTGCATCGTTCGTTATTGGTTATTTTGTTGCCTAGGTAGCAGAATTCCTTAACATCATCTTCTTCGTGATCACCAATCTTCATGCTAAGTTTCTCGCTGCTCTCACTTCTGCTATATCTCATTACTTTTATCGATTTACTCTCAGTCCATATTCTATACTCATTAAACTGTTCACTACATTCAGCGGATCCTGTAATTCTTAATCACTTTAACTGAGGACAATAATGCCATCAGCGAATCCTATCATGAATATCCTTTCATCTTGCATTTTAATTCCACTCTTGAACCGTTCTTTTACATCCGTCATCGCTTTGTTCTTGATCGTGCACTCTTATTGTTCACTCTTGGCTCCATTATCAGCCGCAACGTCAGAACTGCCTATCTCGTGCCTTTACCTTTCCTAAAGCCAAACTGCTCGTCATCTGACACAGCCTCAATTTTCTTGCCCATTCTTCTGTATGTTATTCTTGTCAGCAACTTCGATGAGTCAGCTATCAAGCTGAATGTGTGATAATTCTCGCACTTGTCCGCTCTTACAATCTTCGGAATTGGTTGTATGATGTTTTTCTGAAAGTCAGTTCTACACATCAAAGTGAATAGTCGTCAATGATTTCAGAAATTTCGATGGAATGTTATCTATCCCTGCTGCCCTATTTGATTTTAAGTCTTCCAAAACTATTCTAAATTCTGTTTCTAATACTGCATCCCCTATCTCTTCTAAACAGACTCTTGTTTCTTCTTCTGTCACATCAGATAAGTCTTCCCTCTCATAGAGGCCTTCAAAGTTCTCTTCCCACCTATCCACACTCTCCTCTTCATCAAACAGTGAAATTACCATAGTGCTCCTAATGTTACCACCCTTGCTTTTTCTTTCACCAAACATAATTCTGACTTTCTATATGCTGAGTCAATCTAGGGACAATAATTTCTTTTTCGATTTCTTCAAATTTCTTTTGCAGTTCCTAAATGACTTTTACTTCTGTATTCTTGAATTTCCCTGAACATCTTTGTACTTCCTTCCTTTATCGATCAACGGAAATAATTCTTCAGTACCAACGGTTTCTTCGCATTTACCTTCTTTGTGCCTATGGTTTTCTTTCCAACATCTATAGTTGTCCTTTTCAGAGATGTCCATTTCTCTTCAACTGAACTGCCTACTGAGCTATTCCTTATCGCAGTATCTATAGCCTCAGAGAACTTCAAGCATATCTCTTCGTTCCTTTGTACTTCCGTGTCCCACTTCTTTGCACATTGATTAATCCCGACTACTCTCTCAAACTTCAGCCTACTCTCCATCACTAATAAATCGTGATCTGAGTCTGTATCCGCCCCTGGGTATGCCTTACAATCCAATATCTGATCTGGAAATCTCTGCCTGACCATAATGTAATCTAACTGAAAACTTCCAGTATCTCCTGGCGTTTTCCAAGTATACCTCCTCTTCTTGTGTTTCTTGAACAGAGTATTCGTTATTACTGGCTGAAATTTGCTGTAGAATTCAATTAGTCTTTCTCCTCACTCATTCCAACTACCAAGTCCATATTCGCCTGTAACCCTTTCTTCTGCTCCTTCCCTTATGACAACGGTGTAATGCCCCACAAGTATTGGGCTTTCATCTCCCTTCATACACTAAATTACCTTTCAGTATCCTCATATATGTGCTCTATCTCTTTATCTTCAGCTTACAACGTCGACATGTATACCTGAACTATCATTATAGATATTGATTTGTTGTCGATTCTGATGAAAACAATCCTATTACTGAATTGTTCACAGTAACTCACTTTCTGCCTTATCTTCCTGTTCAAAACGAGTCCTGCTCCTGTTATAACATTTCCTGTTTCTGTGGTTATTAGCCTATACTTAGCTGATCAGAAGTCCTTGTCTTCTTTCCATTTCGTATTACCGGTACTTACTATATGTATATCGAGACTTAGTATTTCCCTTTTCAGATTTTCTAGGTTCCCCATGACGTTCAAGCTTCTGAAATTCCACACCCTGACTGAATATTGCAAGCAATTCCGTGAGACGGCATACGTTGCAGAGACGAAACCCAATTCTGCCGTACGACGCTCTGCTCCTGCTTAGCGTTCCGGCAGCAACTAGCCGCTCCGAGGTCGCTTGATTGGGTAGCTCATTCGGTAGAGCACTTGCCCTCGAAAGGCAAAGGTCCCGAGTTCGGGTCTCGGTCGAGCACACAGTTTTAATCTGCCAGGAAGTATCACATCAGAGCACACTCCACGCCGGCACAGTAGCTCAACGTACCGACCGGGATGGCCGAGCGGTTCTAGGCGCTACAGTATGGAACCGCGCGACCGCTACGGTCGCAGGTTCGAATCCTGCCTCGGGCATGGATGTGTGTGATGTCCTTAGGTTAGTTAGATTTAAGTAGTTCTAAGTTCTAGGGGACTGATGACCTCAGAAGTTAAGTCCCATAGTGCTCAGAGCCATTTGAACCAGTAGCTCAACGTGGTCGGTGAGAGAGCTGGCTGGTCTCTGTAATAAAAAGAAACTGAGTGAAAGGAACTTCAACTGATGCCATGTGATGTCCGCTGCGTCCAAATGCAACAAACCATAACGATCAAACTGCAAAAAAATAAAATAAAAATAAAATTAGAAAGGGTCAGCACTCCCGTCTGGACGCAGTCCCCGCCTGCGGCGCTCCGACGAGACCCTCTTCTACTGTAAAAAATTTTTGTTTATTTATAGACGCAACCACATTCTTATGACACAGTCATAGCCGGTTTCGGCCATACAGTGACCATCTTCATATTCTATAACAATACGAAAGAAAATTTATATTAAAACCTCAAAATAAGTGCAATATTTAACCAGGCTTATTATTAGTAGAGGCACCTGTTTTCGCAAAGCGCGAAATCGCGAGATTTTCACGAAATTTTACACATTTTGCTGAAAACGCGAAACTATTTACTTTTAAGCCAAATCGCGAAATAATTGACGAAACTTTGCAAAATCTCGTCATTTGAACTTAACTGCGGAAATTCGATTGGAGTTATGGTAATACAATCCGGATATCGATTGTACACCATTTCGGTATACATAATACACTCCTGGAAATGGAAAAAAGAACACATTGACACCGGTGTGTCAGACCCACCATACTTGCTCTGGACACTGCGAGAGGGCTGTACAAGCAATGATCACACGCACGGCACAGCGGACACACCAGGAACCGCGGTGTTGGCCGTCGAATGGCGCTAGCTGCGCAGCATTTGTGCACCGCCGCCGTCAGTGTCAGCCAGTTTGCCGTGGCATACGGAGCTCCATCGCAGTCTTTAACACTGGTAGCATGCCGCGACAGCGTGGACGTGAACCGTATGTGCAGTTGACGGACTTTGAGCGAGGGCGTATAGTGGGCATGCGGGAGGCCGGGTGGACGTACCGCCGAATTGCTCAACACGTGGGGCGTGAGGTCTCCACAGTACATCGATGTTGTCGCCAGTGGTCGGCGGAAGGTGCACGTGCCCGTCGACCTGGGACCGGACCGCAGGGACGCACGGATGCACGCCAAGACCGTAGGATCCTACGCAGTGCCGTAGGGGACCGCACCGCCACTTCCCAGCAAATTAGGGACACTGTTGCTCCTGGGGTATCGGCGAGGACCATTCGCAACCGTCTCCATGAAGCTGGGCTACGGTCCCGCACACCGTTAGGCCGTCTTCCGCTCACGCCCCAACATCGTGCAGCCCGCCTCCAGTGGTGTCGCGACAGGCGTGAATGGAGGGACGAATGGAGACGTGTCGTCTTCAGCGATGAGAGTCACTTCTGCCTTGGTGCCAATGATGGTCGTATGCGAGTTTGGCGCCGTGCAGGTGAGCGCCACAATCAGGACTGCATACGACCGAGGCACACAGGGCCAACACCCGGCATCATGGTGTGGGGAGCGATCTCCTACACTGGCCGTACACCACTGGTGATCGTCGAGGGGACACTGAATAGTGCACGGCACATCCAAACCGTCATCGAACCCATCGTTCTACCATTCCTAGACCGGCAAGGGAACTTGCTGTTCCAACATGACAATGCACGTCCGCATGTATCCCGTGCCACCCAACGTGCTCTAGAAGGTGTAAGTCAACTACCCTGGCCAGCAAGATCTCCGGATCTGTCCCCCATTGAGCATGTTTGGGACTGGATGAAGCGTCGTCTCACGCGGTCTGCACGTCCAGCACGAACGCTGGTCCAACTGAGGCGCCAGGTGGAAATGGCATGGCAAGCCGTTCCACAGGACTACATCCAGCATCTCTACGATCGTCTCCATGGGAGAATAGCAGCCTGCATTGCTGCGAAAGGTGGATATACACTGTACTAGTGCCGACATTGTGCATGCTCTGTTGCCTGTGTCTATGTGCCTGTGGTTCTGTCAGTGTGATCATGTGATGTATCTGACCCCAGGAATGTGTCAATAAAGTTTCCCCTTCCTGGGACAATGAATTCACGGTGTTCTTATTTCAATTTCCAGGAGTGTATATCGAGTATTCCAAACAGATTCTACAATGTTCTGGCGGTGTATTCAGTATTGCGTGTTGGAAATCGTTGTGGAACACCGGTGCATTGAGTGTGGTATTTTGTGTTTTGTTTCCGTGCTACAGATGATTAATATGGTAGAGACAGTTTTCGACCGAGAAAAGGAATTTTCGTCAGAAGGATTTTATGTTTTCTACAAAAGTAGGAGGATACTTATGTGCAAATACTGCAATCTGCGTATTGAGTGGTAGAGGAAGGACACGTGCCTGAAACACATTAATAACAGGTCTTCCCATAAGAAGAACAAGGGAGAAGGCGCTAACTACTGGTATAAAAAGACAAGCTACGCTCACGGAAGTCACTGCAGCGGCAAAACGAGCGAAAAATGATAAAGAAGAATTCATTTTATCGACTACTCGAGCTTTCATTGAGGCTAACATTCCGATGGAAAAAGTTGATCATCCGAAGCTAAGAGAATGGATCAACAAATACATACCAGGTTTGTGTAATAATTAATTTACCGTCTGCTAATCGCAGCAAAGATTAGGCAATCTCGATAGCCAATAAATTATGTTGGTCAGAATAGGCCTATATTAAAAATACCCTCTCAAAAAAGTCTTATAATTGGGTAATGTGGTGATTTAATTCGTTACATAGTACTCTAATAGCCGTTCTATTGACATTTTTAAGGTGCTGGAGAATCACCCTCAGTTGGAAGACTACGGGAAGGTTACGTACCTCGAATCATCAAAGAAGAAGAGGAAAGATTAAAAGGAGCCGTGAAAGACGAAAGAGCTTCAATTCTTTGTGATGAAACGACAGACAGAAAAGGGCAGTGTGTGTTCGTGGTTCTGATAAAAGTATTTAGTTGTGGCGATGGCGTAGATTTGTTAGATTTTGTCCCCCCCTCTTTGCGCTAAATGCGTGCGACCTCTTAAGACGGTCATTTCTCAAAAGCCTAAAATATGACAAATTTACTATTAATATTTAGGTCAAATGTGTATAAATTTAAAATTACAGAATATATCGTTAAATCAGTGAAATGACATTCCAGAACAAGGAGAAAACATTGCTATAGGTGAAAATAGTAGCAGCACTCGTAGAGTGTGTTTCTGACGCCCGATGGCGCTGTATTTCCGGCTACTGCCTGTTTATGCCGTTGTCCATTGGTACGGCAGGGACGACACGGGCAGGAGGACGAGTGTAGTGCTCAGCTACAGGTGGCTGGCACGCTCCACCGCCTTGAGATGTTGTTGACATCTGCTGCGGCCCGCCCTAGACAGTGCAATACTCGACCGCCGGAAGGCTCCATCCTCAGCTGAAGCACGTATGTAGTAAAAACGATTCGCTCAGGTGAACAGATCGTCGTAAATGTTGAAGTATGCGTCTGTTGCAAATTCATTCTGTTCATTGAGTAGTTTGTCAGGTTCTCTGCGTCTTGTAACATAAATCTCCAGTTGTTCTAAAATGTCTAATCGTTTACTTTTTGTAACTTCATGTAGAATTTGAAGCTGTTCGTCGATGTTACCAGTGTTATGACCCTCCTCTTGCATATGTAAGCCTAGCGCTGTCTTATTACTGGGATACGTAAGTTCTTTAAACCTGCAGTATGCATTCTAAGATAAAATTCACGACAGAAACTGAAGTAGCCAAAAAGATAAATTTCCTAGATCTGACAACTCATAACAAAAATGGTAGACGTGCGTTCCAAATATTCAGGAAGCCAACACGTTCGGACGTGATTATCAATCCCCACTCCAATCACCCACTACGTCAGAAACATGCATATTTTTATTCACTGTTACACAGAATAGTAAGACTTCCATTGTGTCAAACTGAAGTGAAAAAAGAACTTGACATATTAAGACAGGTCGCGCTTGCAAATGATTATCACCCAGTTACCTACATATATAGCAAGATTAAAAAGAAGATAAAAAGGAGCGAGAAACGGCAGGTAAAACCGACATCCGAAAAGGATAAGTACGCCACTATGAAATATACAGGGCGTTACAAAAAGGTACGGCCAAACTTTCAGGAAACATTCCTGGCTGGCTCTGAGCACTATGGGACTTAACATCTATGGTCATCAGTCCCCTAGAACTTAGAACTACTTAAACCTAACTAACCTAAGGACATCACATAAACATTCCTCACACACAAATAAAGAAAAGATGTTATGTGGACATGTGTCCGGAAACGCTTAATTTCCATGTTAGAGCTCATTTTAGTTTCGTCAGTATGTACTGTACTTCCTCAATCAAATTGTAAATTTTCACAATCAGCATGTGAGGGCTGACGAGAATCCGCACGCAATTGTGCAATCACGTCATCAACACAGATTTTCTGTGAACGTTTGGGCAGGCATTGTTGGTGATGTCTTGATTGGGCCCCGTGTTCTTCCACCTACGCTCAATGGAGCACGTTATCATGATTTCATACGGGATACTCTACCTGTGCTGCTAGAACATGTGCCTTTACAAGTACGACACAACATGTGGTTCATGCACGATGGAGCTCCTGCACATTTCAGTCGAAGTGTTCGTACGCTTCTCAACAACAGATTCCGTGACCAATGGATTGGTAGAGGCGGATCAATTCCATGGCCTCCACGCTCTCCTGACCTCAACCCTCTTGACTTTCATTTATGGGGCCATTTGAAAGCTCTTGTCTACGCAACCCCGGTACCAAATGTAGAGACTCTCCGTGCTCGTATTGTGGACGGCTGTGATACAATACGCCATTCTCCAGGGCTGCATCAGCGCATCAGGGATTCCATGCGACGGAGGGTGGATGCATGTATACTCGCTAACGGAGGACATTTTGAACATTTCCTGCCGGCCGCGGTGGTCTACCGGTTCTAGGCGCGCAGTCCGGAACCGCGCGACTGCTACGGTCGCAGGTTTGAATCCTGCCTCGGGCATGGATGTGTGTGATGTCCTTGCGTTAGTTAGGTTTAAGTAGTTCTAAGTTCTAGGGGACTGATGACCACTGATGTTAAGTCCCATAGTGCGCAGAGCCTTTTGAACATTTCCTGTAACAAAGTGTTTGGAGTCACGCTGGTACGTTCTGTTGCTGTGTGTTTCCATTCCATAAGTAATGTGATATGAAGAGAAGTAATAAAATGAGCTCTAACATGGAAAGTAAGCGTTTCCGGACACATGTCCACATAACATATTTTCTTTCTTTGTGTGTGGGGAATGTTTCCTGAAAGTTTGGCCGTACCTTTTTGTAACACCCCGTATAGGCAAAACATCAGATAAAATCGAACATATATTCCGAAGAAACGGGGTTAAAATTGCATTTAGGACTTCCGATAATTTAAAAAGACTAGTGGGTCATAACTTGCCACGGAAAAGTAATAAATATAGTAAATCGTGGGTCTACAAAATATCATGTCTTGAATGCGAAAAAGTCTATAGCGGACAGACAGGCAGGTCCGTTGATGTAAGGTTTAAAGAACACACGTATCCCAGTAATAAGACAGCGCTAGGCTTACATATGCAAGAGGAGGGCCGTAACATAAAATGTAAATGTCATGTGACTAGGACCTCCCGTCGGCTAGACCGTTCGCCGGGTGCAAGTCTTTCGATTAACGCCACTTCGGTGACCTGCGCGTCGATGGGGGTGAAATGATGATGATCAGGACAACACAACATCCAGTCCCTCAGAGGAGAAAATCTCCAACCCAGCCGAGAATCGAACCCGGGCCATAAGGATTGACATTCTGTCGCGCTGACCACTCAGCTACTGGGGGCGCACAGGGCCATAACATTGGTAACATCGACGAACAGCTTCAAATTCTACATGAAGTTACAAAAAGTAAACGATTAGACATTTTAGAACAGCTGGAGATTTATGTTACGAGACGTAGAGAACCTGACAAACTCCTCAGTGAACAGAATGAATTTGCAACAGACGCATACTTCAACATTTACGACGATCTGTTCACCTGAGCGAATCGTTTTTACTACATACGTGCTTCAGCTGAGGATGGAGCCTTCCGGCGGTCGAGTATTGCACTGTCTAGGGCGGGCCGCAGCAGATGTCAACAACATCTCAAGGCGGTGGAGCGTGCCAGCCACCTGCAGCAGAGCACTACACTCGTCCTCCTGCCCGTGTCGTCCCTGCCGTACCAATGGACAACGGCATAAACAGGGAGTAGCCGGAAATACAGCGCCATCGGGCGTCAGAAACACGCTCTACGAGTGCTACTACTATTTTCATCTACAGCAATGTTTTCTCCTTGATCTGGAATGTTATTTCACTGATTTAACGATCTGTTCTGTAATTTTAAATTTTATATATGTTTGACCTAAATATTAATAGTAAATTTGTCATATTTTAGGCTTTTGAAAAATAAAGACTGTCTTATAGAGGACGCGCGCATCTAGCGGAAAGAGGGGGAACAAAATCTAACAATTTTTTATATCTATGGCTTTACCGTAGCTCAAATGGCAACCCAGTTCTAAGCAAAGATGGGAAGGCAGAAAGGTGGAAGGAGTATATAGAGGGTTTATACAAGGGCGATGTACTTGAGGACAATATTGTGGAAATGGAAGAGGATGTAGATGAAGATGAAATGGGTGATAAGATACTGCGTGAAGAGTTTGACGGAGCACTGAAAGACCTGAGTCGAAACAAGGCCCCAGGAGTAGACAACATTCCATTAGAACTACTGATGGCCTTGGGAGAGCCAGTCATGACAAAACTCTACCATCTGGTGAGCAAGATGTATGAAACAGGCGAAATACCCACAGACTTCAAGAAGAATATAATAATTCCAATCCCAAAGAAAGCAGGTGTTGACAGATGTGAAAATTACCGAACTATCAGTTTAATAAGTCACAGCTGCAAAATACTAACGCGAATTCTTTACAGACGAATGGAAAAACTAGTAGAAGCGGACCTCGGGGAAGATCAGTTTGGATTCCGTAGAAATGTTGGAACACGTGAGGCAATACTAACCTTCCGCCTTATCTTAGAAGAAAGATTAAGAAAAGGCAAACCTACGTTTCCAGCATTTGTAGACTTAGAGAAAGCTTTTGACAACGTTAACTGGAATACTCTCTTTCAAATTCTGAAGGTGGCAGGGGTAAAATACAGGGAGCGAAAGGCTATTTACAATTTGTACAGAAACCAGATGGCAGTTATAAGAGTCGAGGGGCATGAAAGGGAAGCAGTGGTTGGGAAAGGAGTGAGACAGGGTTGTAGCCTCTCCCTGATGTTATTCAATCTGTGTATTGAGCAAGCAGTAAAGGAAATAAAAGAAAAATTCGGAGTAGGTATTAAAATTCATGGAGAAGAAGTAAAAACTTTGAGGTTTGCCGATGACATTGTAATTCTGTCAGAGACAGCAAAGGACATGGAAGAACAGTTGAACGGAATGGACAGTGTCTTGAAAGGAGGATATAAGATTAACATCAACAAAAGCAAAACGAGGATAATGGAATGTAGTCAAATTAAATTGGGTGATGCTGAGGGGATTAGATTAGGTAATGAGACACTTAAAGTAGTAAAGGAGTTTTGCTATTTAGGGAGTACAATAACGGATGATGGTCGATGTAGAGAGGATATAAAATGTAGACTGGCAATGGCAAGGAAATCGTTTCTGAAGAAGAGAAATTTGCTAAAATCGAGTATAGATTTAATTGTCAAGAAGTCGTTTCTGAAAGTATTTGTATGGAGTGTAGCCATGTATGGAAGTGAAACATGGACGATAACCAGTTTGGACAAGAAGAGAATAGAAGCTTTCGAAATGTGGTGCTACAGAAGAATGCTGAAGATTAGATGGGTAGATCATGTAACTAATGAGGGGGTACTGAATGGGATTGGGGAGAAGAGAAGTTTGTGGCACAAATTGACTAGAAGAAGGGATCGGTTGGTAGGACATGTTCTGAGGCATCAAGGGATCACCAATTTAGTATTGGAGGGCAGCGTGGAGGGTAAAAATCATAGAGGGAGACCAAGAGATGAATACACCAAGCAGATTCAGAAGGATGTAGGTTGCAGTAGGTACTGGGAGATGAAGAAGCTTGCACAGGATAGAGTAGCATGGAGAGCTGCATCAAACCAGTCTCCGGACTGAAGACCACAACAACAACAACATATAAGACGTGTGTGTTACATTTTATAGCTAGTTTGACAACGCATGACCCTGTGTTCAGTGTATGCCGCCTTTAGGTATGAACTATATGTATTTCACATAAATTCAGTTAGATTACTAATAAGCCTGGTTAAATAGACAAATGTAATGTATTGCGAATACATAGAAAGAAGGATCCTTTATTGTATGATTATATGATAGCGGAACAAACACTGGTAGCAGTTACTTCTGTAAAATATCTGGGAGTATGCGTGCGGAACGATTTGAAGTGGAATGATCATATAAAATTAATTGTTGGTAAGGCGGGTACCAGGTTGAGATTCATTGGGAGAGTGCTTAGAAAATGAAGTCCATCAACAAAGGAGGTGGCTTACAAAACACTCGTTCGACCTATACTTGAGTATTGCTCATCAGTGTGGGATCCGTACCAGATCGGTTTGACGGACGAGATACAGAAGATTCAAAGAAGAGCGGCGCGTTTCGTCACAGGGTTATTTGGCAACCGTGATAGCGTTACGGAGATGTTTAATAAACTCAAGTGTCAGACTCTTCAAGAGAGGCGCTCTGCATCGCGGTGTAGATTGCTCGCCAGGTTTCGAGAGGATGCGTTTCTGGATGAGGTATCGAATATATTGCTTCCCCCTACTTATACCTCCCGAGGAGATCACGAATGTAAAATTAGAGAGATTAGAGCGCGCACGGAGGCTTTCAGACAGTCGTTCTTCCCGCGAACCATACGCGACTGGAACAGGAAAGGGAGGTAATGACAGTGGCGCGTAAAGTGCCCTCCGCCACACACCGTTGGGTGGCTTGCGGAGTATAAATGTAGATGTAGATGTAGATATTGCACTTATTTGTAGGTTTTAATGTAAATTTTCTTTTGTATTGTTATAGAATCTGAAGATGGTCTTTGTATGGCCGAAAGCGGTAACGACTGTGTCATAAGAATATGATTGCGTCTATAAATAAACAAAAATTCTTCACAAAATAATCAGTCACTCACTCCATTGATAAAATGCCGTTTTTTTCCAAAAACCCTCTTCTACTTCACGCACGCGGCCATTCCTCCTGCAGCCGGCGCTGTCCTCCGTGTCGCTATCCGCCAGCTTCCTATAAGGACTGTCGCCACAACTCTGGATTGGCTCCCTCTTACAACGCCGCTAAACCATAGAGCACATCTACAGGTGCGTCCCCGCGAAGTAAATCCTCTGACCAACAATACGGGCGCTACCTACCATGAACCGGGCGTACTTCAACCGCCGTGTTTACTATGGCCACTCACACACTAAAAGTTTTACTGCTCTCTGTTGGCTCTCAGCTGAATGTTTAGTAGTACTTTTGGTGGTAAAGCTACATCAAGAAGTACTAAATGGTGCCATGTAGTACCGATTTTCTTGCGCATCAGTTGGCGAACCTGTTGCGACTTATAATTGTATACAAAAAGTGTCTTAAAATCTGGTTGTCCAAAAGCCACTGACATCATTTAACTTCAGATCAATCGGTGGTGTCTACTATATCATGAACGTTGCTCGATTAATTCTTAAAACGGACGACTGATTAGTTTTTTGTACACATGTACATATCTGCCATTACGTCTTCTGAGGTCATGTGTATGATTTCTCTGTTTCGGTGTTACTCTGATCACTGGTCGTAGTTACCCCAGATTTACAAACATACAATTTGTTAAATAGTGTTGATGCCAATGACAGTGTGGAAATAAGGAATACAAATATTATCATTATGCAGACGAAGCTGAATTTGAAGATATTACGCTCAACTAAATTTGGAGTTTTGTGTGTGATAGTCCATCCTTGTACCTTCCATTGTGTTTATAATTTTGATAATGGATCACACTGTTTGATTTATGTACCGTACTAGGTTTTTTCGTCTATGAGGCTTAATAAAACATTTAACATAACTGTAGATCAATGTGTTTACTTGTGCGTGGTCAAAGTTTCATGGTGTTTTTTGAAATACTGCTCACAAAGCGAATGGTTGTTGACAGTTGTGGTGGAAGTGGAGATCGGTCAATGTATCTCTAAATCCGTGTTATCTTCGGCCACCTACAATTTTTTCCATTAATTCCTCCGCATTTTTGAAAATGCATTTTACTAATTCGTATGTAGTCCTTTCATCCAAGACCAATGTACACTGCCATATCACAGAAGTTAAAAAACAGTTAGGATAATCACATTTGAATCTGAAAATCAGTCAAGCTTACCCGGTTTACGGTGCCCAGAATGTCCGTATCAATTCTCTAGCAAGCCAAGCAAACTTGTGATTATTCCTGGCACTCACTTTTTTGTTCACCTGTTACTGCGCCCAGGTATGGATCACACACACTTGGGTGTTATTCAGATGTGCAGCGTATAAGAATTTTATACAAACATTGAATTTCACCTGTACCCTATCAATAAAATGAACACTTACTTTACCCGCGATTGTGGTTACGTTATCTTCCTACTTTCAAATCTTCATATTTGTGACAGGAATTCGTGTTATCTGAACGACTCATAAATAGTAAAGTGCACAATTTTACACTTCGCTGCATGAAAATGTAACTGCATGACTTTACATCAGGCTGATATCATATTAATACACAACTGAACGTGTAAGTGGCCTGGACGTTAAAACACAGGTGTAATCTTTTTACCAGGTTTCCTAAATACAGTGATAACTCACGTTGTGCCCACCTGGTTTAGCAGACTAGAAATTGTTCACGTAGATTTTGTAGAATAAATTTAATTAGCAAATGAGAATAATCCTTCCGCGAGTGTGTTAGGTACAACAAAAGAACTAATTGCCTTAGAAAGACAGTTTCTGCCCATATAACAATAAACAGTACTGAAAAGGAAGTCTCCTTTCGAATGTGAAAATAACAGCAATATTTATATGGAGGCTGAAACAGTCCATTTTCGGATAAAAGATTTTGTCTAAAGGCTTCAGAAAAATAACTACTATTGGAAAATAACATTAAGTAGTAAATACACAACACAGTATGCTAACGAAAGTTCAAGTCCCAACGGGAGAGTACAAATAATATTGTGATAATTATGAGCTTAAAATCAATACAAGTTAAAGTCCCAGAAGGACAGTCTAGTATCAAAGTTCATTATGGTGGAGCAGTCAATTCCAGGGTAGCACTAATGAAACAAACACCCGAATTCTTGCAGTCCATTAGCTAATCACTGACTCGGAAATCGATGTCATCATTGCGGCGGCTCCAAAGTCATTTTCGGATTGCTGGAATGCTACTGCACTCGGCCCCTAGCCCAGGACGTTCAGCGGCCAGGATACCGTTGGTACTACTTTCCGTCACGTGTCCCACGGAGAAGAATAGATCTGTGAGGCCAGCGGCAGCTATCAGCGCCTGGGATGCCATCTGGTGATCGGGTGCATTGTGGTGGAGTGGTGACTGTCTGTGGGAAGACTGGCCCCTAACAGTCATTTGAATTCTTCCCTCAGGCGTAATGTGGGTTGCTGGCTGGGTAGGCGCAGACCTACCCACAGCAACTGACACACAGCTAATTGTAGAGACAGCTGGATCGGAATTTTTAGTGACCGCGTTCTAGACCGTATGTACCTGTTTCCCCTCGGCACTTATCCTTTTAATGCTGTGCCCACCAACTATAACTTAGCCCTGTAATTGTTTATTACATTTCTGGAGGTCGTAGTAGCATGCAGATAATGAGGACCATAAATATCTTGTAAAGCTCCAATTAGTCATACTGTAGTCTTAACTTGTAATTAGCACTTCAGTGGTACACTACAACCTAAAATTGTCAGGGTGTTCAGTTACGTTGTTCGTTTACTGCCACACGATTATTTGAAAGTCGCCTTTCGGATATTTAAGTCTGCTTTTGATAGTTGGCATAGCTTCTTGTAATTAGCATTAGATCGTCTAAAAAATACTACTGATCATTTTCGTAAGTGCATGTGTGACCGCTTCAAAAAGCGTCTGGCTGTTGATCTCGTGACATGATATACAAACGAAAGTACACTACTGGCCATTAAAATTGCTACACCACGAATGTGACGTGCTACAGACGCGAAATTTAACCGACAGGAAGAAGATGCTGTGATATGCAAATTATTAGCTTTTCAGAGCATTCACACAAGGTTGGCGCCGGTGGCGACACCTACAACGTGCTGACATGAGGAAAGTTTCCAACCGATTTCTCATACACAAACAGCAGTTGACCCGCGTTGCCTGGTGAAACGTTGTTGTGATGCCTCGTGTAAGGAGGAGAAATGCGTACCATCACGTTTCCTACTTTGATAAAGGTCGCAGCCTATCGCGATTGCGGTTTATCGTATCGTGACATTGCTGCTCGCGTTGCTCGAGATCCAATGACTGTTAGCAGAATATGGAATCGGTGGGTTCAGTAGGGTAATACGGAACGCCGTGCTGGATCCCAACGGTATCGTGTAACTAGCAGTCGAGATGACAGGCATTTTATCCGCATTGCTGTAACGGATCGTGCAGCCACGTCTCGATCCCTGAGTGAACAGATGGGGACGTTTTCAAGACAACAACCGTCTACACGAACAGTTCGACGACGTTTGCAGCAGCGTGGACTATCAGCTCGGAGTCCATGGCTACAGTTACCCTTGACGCTGCATCACAGACAGGAGCGCCCGCGGTGGTGTACTCAACGACGAACCTGGGTGCACGAATGGCGAAACGTCATTTTTTCGGATGAATCCAGGTTCTGTTTACAGCATTATGATGGTCGCATCCGTGTTTGGCGACATCGTGGTGAACGCACGTTGGAAGCGTGTAAGGTAACAGGGGATAATATGGAACTCTTTCAAGTAATTTAAAATTTAAAGCACGGCAGCAGAGATAATATGCTGGGCAAAATAGACCGGAAAATATTTGTTTGTGTTTTGATGGACGTTGTAATTCCGTTGGATAGTGTTTTGGTTTTCTTTTAATTGCAACGAATTATATAAGTGTGGTGATAATTTGTAAAATTATATAATGTATTTAGATTTAAGTATTTAAATATTATAAAATACTGTAAACGAATTGTGGCCATGTTTAGCAATTATTTTGACTACTGTGGTGTCATGTGACCCTACTCAGGACTGTGGATGTGAGCGGGAAAATCGGGGTCTTTTGTCGTTGGCCGTTGTGCTGGCGAGTTGGGAGCGGCAAAGTGCCGCGAGTGCAAGCATGGACGCCAGGGTATGCGAAGGAACAAAGTGAAAGTGTGTGGGTGTGAGACAAACAGTGTACGAATTGCACGGATTATTATTTGTGAACTTAAAAATGCATGGCCACAACGTTAAAGTGTTTCTTTTGAATAAATAAGTTTCAATCTGAACGTGTATAGTTCAATTCACTGCTCTTCAAAAGCCAGCCAATATCAGACTCAATAATAGGGGCGCAAATGCAACCGTTTACTACCAACCCCCTTTACAGATGAGCCACGTGAAAAATAGGTAGTAAACGAGCCCGAGTTCAGTTGCAATTGGGGGCTCGTCCGGGATAGGACTTTCTTCCATATTCCATAGTATTTCGGAATCGAATATCCGTCTGATGTTAGACTTTTGAACAGTCAGTGTGGGGGCTCTGAGCTAAATCGGTGCATTAGCAGTACCGGAGTGTTTGTGCTGGACAAGATACGCGCTGCCCCGTGGTTACGCCGATATAAGGCCACCACGATTGTGAAGCAGTCAGTTACACTGTCTGATGAGTCGACCACGTGTTGCCGCGGGTAAAACCGCCGTGCTTGCCGTGTCCACGTGTTGCCGCGGGTAAAACAGTCGTCCGTGCCGCGATACGTGCTGCCGCGAGAAGAAACCGTCGTCCGTGCCACGTCCATGTGTTGCTACGGGTAAAGCATTCGAAGCTGTATCCACGTGCTGCCGGCGATCAACGCCGTCGTCCGTGCCACCGACCAACACGACTACATGCTGCCAGGGGCCTACGCAACGTGTTCTCGCCCCTGATTGAGTTTGCTGTGTGTCCACGCCGCCGATTAAGATTCATTGCATAGCTGTGCTGCGGAGCTCACTGCAGACGTCGCGTCATACGAGGATTTAAAAGATAAGTACAGCCAGCAGCTACATTGCAAGATTGTGTCCTTTCATTAGCCATGGCCGATGAGACGCGTGAATCTCAAAGTGAAGGCGAATCAGTGGATGTTAGGAGTACCTGTAGTAGCCCTAGCATGCCAAAAGAAATAGGCTGGATACCAGGAAGTGACCTCAGCACATTTTTTGTAAAACTTACAAGTAAATTAGGAGAAATAGACTCGAAAATAGGGAATATAAAAACTGCAATAGTTGGAGAAATGGATTCGAAAATAGGGGATATGGAATTAAGGCTTAGTGATAAAATAAAGACAGTGAGTGAAAAATTTGATCAGCTAGATCTCAAATTCACTCAAATTACAGATAAAGTTGAAAACACAGTTAAAATTGTTGAGGGAATTATTGAGAGAGTTTATGAGGTTGAAAGAGGCCTAGTAGCCAAGGTGGACACTGTGCAAAGTAATCTTGTGGGGCAGATTCAGGTACAGGAACAGAAATGCACATTATTTCAAAGACAAGCAGAGGCAGACATTGAATCCATTAAGATAGGAGTGCTGGATTGCCATAAGGGAATTACTGACAATAAGAAGGAATTAGAAGGGGAAATAAATGTCTTGAGGGAAACAGTTAATACTGTGGCAGCAGGGAATGGAAATTTATTTTTGGGATATCCTCTGGGGCATGGATTTCAGTCAAAACCTTTTAATGGGGAGAATAAATACCATGCAGTTGACTTTCTAGCTGCGTGTAAGGATAACTTTGTGACAGGGATCAGTGAGCAGGCAAAAATTAAATATGTTAAGAGGCAGTTGGAAGGGGGAGCTCAAACATGGGCAAACCAAAATTATGATAAATTTTGTGATTTTAAAACCTTCGAAAACCTGTTCTTGAACAAATACTGGGGCCAAGCAAAACAATTAAGATTGCAAAACGATTTTTTGAATGGCTCCAGTTACAAGAGTGGAAAGGAAAGTATGAGAGAGTTCTGTGTTAGAGAACTGAATAAATTAAATCATCTGGATAGGCCACTGGGCGTATTAACAGAAATATCTACACTAAAGAGAAGATTGCCAGAGCATTTGCAATGGGATTTGATTCACAGTGCAACAGATTCAGTGGAAGAATTTCTTAATTTTGTGGATAATATGTACAGGGCATTGTGTTACAGACCTAAGTACATGGAACATAGGGAGAGTGGAAGGTATCATGAAAGGGGAAACAGTATTAATTATGAATACAGTAATAACCATAACAGGTGGAGAGAAGATAGAAGTGACCAGAATAATCAGGATAGAGATTGGAGAAGCAAGCCACAAAGGTATAACAGAAATTTTGGAGGGAGAAGAGACAATTTTGATCAGATGAAGAGTGATAGAGAAGGTATGAGAGTAGGAATGCCAGATGCAAATGGACAGGGTAGGCAATCAAAAAACTAATTGATGCCTCACTTAAGGTCCGCAGGGGGGCTGGTAATTATGTGAACAGGGCCAGACAAGGACATGATGGGATGAGTAATAAAGTCAGCAAGGAAAATAGGGAAATTGGGATATGTCATATGCATGCTGTCTTAGGAAATGAAAATCTATGGGGGGGTTTTAACAATTATAGAAATACAGATAAAAGGTATAAGAGGAAAAAAGGGAACAAGGCTAATATCAGCAATGAACAGTGGGAGTTTTACATTGATGACATGTTTAAAAGGAAGGAGAAATTA
Organism: Schistocerca piceifrons; assembly: GCF_021461385.2. Taxonomy (NCBI): domain Eukaryota; kingdom Metazoa; phylum Arthropoda; class Insecta; order Orthoptera; family Acrididae; genus Schistocerca; species Schistocerca piceifrons. The sequence goes on from NC_060143.1 coordinate 465,377,817, forward strand.
CAAGCAGAGGAGGACAATATTGGTTTGTGTGCAGCAAAATTCATTGAAAGATCAGAGACAGAGGTAGTTTCATCAAAAGGGGGAACAGAAGTGGATATGGAATTAAGGGGCAATGTTCACAGTAATAATGGGTGTGATGAATGGGTAGAGATGTCTATTGGAAATAGTATGGAGAATTGTGGAAAAGGTGAGGCGAGGGTTATTCAGTGTGATGTAAAGGCTAATATGAGTGGTGTATTTGACAATGTGGAAAATGCTGGTAAATCACCTACTGATAAGGTTACTGTGCTTGTGGGTGCAGGTGTTAACTGTGGTAGTGATAATGACTTCAGTGTGGATATGGAAATGTGTAATAATATGGAGAATGTTGCTGTAGGTTGCCCGGAAGATAAAATTGAAACCTATGTTTTCTTAACTGATGATGCAAGCCTCAAAGATGTTAATTGTGGATGGTTAGGAAAGGAGGAGGCTGATTATGATTTGAGTGATTGGGTGTCCTATGCAAAATTACATAAAGCTTTGATGCCTGAAGAATGGGGTAAAATAAAATTTAAAATTGCCAGAAAATTGGAAGAATTAAGTGAAGAAGAGAATGTTGAGTTTGCTATTAGGGATCTGTTTGAAGGGGATACTGATGTATGTTTTGGAGAAAGACCTAAAGATATTTGCATTATGCAAGAGGAAAGCAGGAGTGAAGTAGAAAGAGATTTATTACAGGAATCAGGGCTGAACAGAGTAGAAATAGAGGTGATACAGCCAATAATTGATATCAGTGTGGGAGGAGTTGCAGATATAACATTATTAGACTCTGGCTCAAGTTTATCTGCAATCTCTGAATCTTTCTGGCAGCAAATTAAAGGTTTAGGATTAACAGAATTACCAGTTACAGGAGTCAAAATTAAGACAGCAACTGGGACATGTAGCAAGCCCATCAGCAGGGAAGTATTACTGGAATTTAATAGTAATGAGTATTGTTTTGATATTAGTTGCTTTGTGGTGAAGGGTTTGGCACTGAATGTAATTTTGGGTACAGACTTCTTGTACAAGTATGACTGTAGCATTTTTGTAAAGGACAGAGTGGTAGAATTTGATGCTGGTGGAAATATACGAAGAATAAAATTTAAAGGGGAATTAAAAGGAGGTGAGACAATTACTCATTTACAAAGGATAGAAGAGGTAGGTGATGAGATCTGCACTGAACAGCAGATACATGACAAAGTAAATGAAATGGGACATTTAAATGAGGAACAAAAGGTGCAGCTTACAGGTTTATTATGTAAGCATAAGCATGTGTTCTCTGACAGACCTGGAAAAGTTGTAGATTTCAGTTATGTTTTGAGGGTATTGCCACATGAAGTGATAAGGGCCAAACCTTATCCTATAGCAATAGCTAATAGAGAGGCTGTAAGGGCAAGGATACAGATGATGTTGAAGTGGGGCATACTGGAAATGGGGAGGAGTGAGTATTGTAATCCAATAGTAGTGGTGAAAAAGAGGGATGGTTCTATAAGAATAGTACTGGATGCAAGAAAGCTAAATAAAATAATAGTCAAAGAAAATGATCAGCCAGAGAACATGGATGAGCTGTTGCAAAAATTTTATAATGTTAAAATTCTGTCAAGTGTTGATTTGACTTCAGGGTTCTGGCAGGTGCAATTGGCTGAAGGGAGCAGAAAGTACACTGCTTTCTTATTTGAGGGCAGGACTTATATGTTTACAGTTGTGCCATTTGGTTTATCAATATCCGTAGCAGTTTTTGTAAGGACTTTAAGTCATGTGTTGGGTGATGAACTAATGAGAAAATTGACCGTGTACGTAGATGACATTTTGATTATGAGTAGCAATTGGCAAGAGCACTGTCAGCTGTTGGAGGATGTATTCAAGGCTATATCTAAAGGGGGGATGACCCTTAAGTTAACTTCTGATGGCATTCTGCCCAATAAAGAGAAAATCAAGGCTATTGTTGACTGCAAGGTGCCAACGAACAGAAAACAATTGAAATCATTTATAAGACAATGTTCATTCTATAGGAAGTACATAAGTGATTATAGCCTGAATTCACCTAACTTATATAGACTATTAAAGAAAAGTGTAACCTGGTGCTGGACATCTGACTGTGACCGGGAATTTAAAGCCATCAAGAATAGCTTAAAAAACAGCAAAATTTTGTTCTATCCAGATTTGTCTTTGCCTTTCTGTATTGGGGCAGACAGCTCAGATTATGGGATAGGGGCAGTGCTCTTTCAGGAGAGGGTAGTACATGGGAAGACCGAGCACAGGGCAATCGCTTTTGCAAGCAGAATGCTATCCAAACATGAATTGATGTATGGTATCTCAGAGAAGGAACTTTTAGCCATAGTTTTTGGATTTCAGAAGTTCAGGATATATGTGGAAGGTAGGAAAGTTATTGTTTACACAGACCATAAGGCTCTGAGCTATTTGCAAGAATGTAAGCTGTTGAATAATAGACTCATGAGATGGGCCATGTTTTTGCAGCAGTTTAACTATGAGATAAGATATATTAAGGGCACAGACAACAATGTGGCTGATGCCTTATCAAGATTACCTTTCATTGGAGAAGAACATGAAGGGAATGGAGACGAGAAAGAACTACAGATATTGTATATGAAAGGAGTGGGTGGAGAGAAGGAAATCAGATCCATCTGTAAGGACATGAGGAGACTTCAGAATGGGGACCAAACCTTGAAGTTTATCAAAACAAACTTTGGAAGTAAAGAACATGAAAAAATAGCTAAATATTATAGAATTTATAAAGGTATTTTATTTAGACGAAGAAATTTGGACAAAGAGGAGTGGAAGGTATGTTTTCCAGATGAGCATGTGGAAAAATTAATAAATTACATCCACTTTAGCCATGGGCATTATGGGGCTCAAAAACGTTTGGAAATACTGCAGGACTATGTTAGTTTTAACAACATGGCCAGGAGAGTAAAGAGACAGTTGGCTTCTTGTGACAAATGTCAAAAAGTGAAGTATAATACTATTGCAGTACAAGGAGAGATGCAGAATATTGTTCCTAAAAGAAATGGTGAACTGCTGGCTATTGATTTATTTGGGAGGCTGCCAACAGGTCGAGGGGGTGTAAAGTATGTTCTTTTAGCTGTTGATGTATTCTCAAAGTTTGTAAGGCTGTATCCACTGAAAAGGGCCACTAGCCAGAATATAATTAACAAGCTAGAGAAAGATTACTTTGTGAATGTTATAAAACGAGAGAATGTTCTGTCTGATAATGGAGCACAATTTGTATCTAGTGTGTGGGGGAAGTTTATGCAAAGATCTGGGATGAAGCATATAAGGATTTCAGTGTGTCACCCTGCGGGAAACCCTGCTGAGAGGTATATGAGGGAGCTGGGTAGGCTATGTATGACATATTGCAGTAAAAAGCATAGTACTTGGGCAGAATATATAACTGTGTTTGAGGATCTTATGAACACAGTGAAGAGTTGTGCAACAGGATTCTCACCCTATGAGCTTATGAAAGATATCAAGCCTGACAATCTAATAGCAGAACACATAGATTTTCCTCCATCTCAAGACTTGACAAGTCAAGAGAAGATGCAGGTGGCCAGACAGCAAATGTTAAAGAAAGGACATGAGAGACAGAGGAGGCATGGAGAAAGGTATAAGACAACAAAGTTCAAGGAGGGAGATAAGGTGCTGGTGAGGAACAAGAAAAAATCCAGTGAAATTGATGGTGAAATCAAAAAGTTATTTGAATTATACCATGGACCCTTTGAGATAACGGGTTGTCCACACCCTAATGCATATAGGTTGGTATATCCAGTGTCCAAAAAGCCATTTGGACTGAGAAATGTAACGGAGTTGAAAAAATATGTGGTAAAAGAATAAAGGTTAAGGAAGTGAGATTCCCATGTACACTATTGTCGAGTTAAAAAAATTATTGGGGGCTATGTATATGTGTATTTATAATTGGAGTATTATTTGTGTTACTGTGTATGTTGCGATGCCATTGTTGGTGGTCAACAAACTTCATTATACTGTATATATTTGCAATAAGGGAATCTGTTGTCCAATGGATTTGCACAACTGGTGTGGGTGTGATAGAAGCCTTGTTGAAAGTCATACGGGAACTGAAACCTACTGTACATATAGTCTATTTCTGTATAAATATGTGGAGAATATAGGAGGGAGGAAATCTGCAAATAGTTTGTAAAAAAATAGTTGAGATTTGATTAAAATTTCTAATGTATCTATGGCACCTGGAGTTGATACTGGTGTGTGGGGGTAGAAGTGTCGGAGGTCCTGATCTGGGAACATTTGAAGGGTGAAATAGAATATATTTAACTATGCCATGTTTGTGTTTGATTTTTGTGCATGTTTGTCATTTGTACAAACCTCAATAAGAACTGATCAGTGAAAACAGGATGTTCCAGGGAGGATTTGGATAGCCTGATTCCTGGGAAATGTGGGTCTGCATGTCTAGGCAAGATTTATGAGGATTTGATTAAATTTTGATAGGACGGCTTGGCTAATGAGAGGAAGCACAGTGCTGTTGGCTGACAAGTTTGGAAAAACTATATTCCAATGCATAAACCTGTGAACACAAGGATCTGGTTACAACAACTTCGTGCAACTTACAGAAACAACTGTGTAAAAAGTGGAAGTGTTAATGTGCAGTGGTGGGTAACCTACATATAGACTAACATGGGCATTTATTTTGCCTGCCCAGTCACTCAATAGGATACTATCTAATTGTATATTTGAGTTGGATACATTGTTGGATTATGTATGTATGTATGTTTCCTAATGACAGTACATACACTGATTAGCTCACCACTATAACACTGTTCTACGTGTTTTGGTGCCATTACAGATATAATTAAAATGTTTAATATATAAAGTAATATGGGTTCTCTCCATTTGGTGCTACTTCATGTTGCCGTTACTAAGGTAATGTCTCCATGAAGTGGGGGTATGTAAGGTAACAGGGGATAATATGGAACTCTTTCAAGTAATTTAAAATTTAAAGCACGGCAGCAGAGATAATTTGCTGGGCAAAATAGACCGGAAAATATTTGTTTGTGTTTTGATGGACGTTGTAATTCCGTTGGATAGTGTTTTGGTTTTCTTTTAATTGCAACGAATTATATAAGTGTGGTGATAATTTGTAAAATTATATAATGTATTTAGATTTAAGTATTTAAATATTATAAAATACTGTAAACGAATTGTGGCCATGTTTAGCAATTATTTTGACTACTGTGGTGTCATGTGACCCTACTCAGGACTGTGGATGTGAGCGGGAAAATCGGGGTCTTTTGTCGTTGGCCGTTGTGCTGGCGAGTTGGGAGCGGCAAAGTGCCGCGAGTGCAAGCATGGACGCCAGGGTATGCGAAGGAACAAAGTGAAAGTGTGTGGGTGTGAGACAAACAGTGTACGAATTGCACGGATTATTATTTGTGAACTTAAAAATGCATGGCCACAACGTTAAAGTGTTTCTTTTGAATAAATAAAGCCAGCCAATATCAGACTCAATAATAGGGGCGCAAATGCAACCGTTTACTACCAACCCCCTTTGCAGATGAGCCACGTGAAAAATAGGTAGTAAACGAGCCCGAGTTCAGTTGCAAGCGTGTATTCGTCATCGCCATACTGGTGTATCACCCAGCGTGATGGTATGGGGTGCCATTGGTTACACGTCTCGGTCACCTCTTGTTTGCATTGTCGACACTTTGAACAGTGGACGTTGCATTTCAGATGTGTTACGACCCGTGGCTCTACCCTTCGTTCGATCCCAGCGAAACCCTACATTTCAGCAGGATAATGCACGACCGCATGTTGCAGGTCCCGTACGGGCCTTTCTGGATACAGAAAAATGTTCGACTGCTGCCCTGGCCAGCACATTCTCCAGATCTCTCACCAATTGAAAACGTCTGGTCAATGGTGGCCGGGCAACTGGCTCATCACAATACGCCAGTCACTACTCTTGATGAACTGTGGTATCGTGTTGAAGTTGCATGGGCGGCTGTACCTGTACACGCCATCCAAGCTCTGTTTGACTCAATGCCCAGGCATATCGAGGCCGTTATTACAGCCAGAGGTGGTTGTTCTGGGTACTGATTTCTCAGGATCTATGCACCCAAAACGCGCGAAAATGTAATCACATGTCAGTTCTAGTATAATATAGTTTTCCAATGAATAACCGTTTATCATCTGCATTTCTTCTTGGTGTAGTAATTTTAATGGGCAGTAGTGTATCTCTGCTGCAGTCACCACAGACGCCTACTGTAGCAGCAACACCACAGACAGACCAGCGATGCGGGTTGCCAACTCTGCTGCGAAGTCTGGCGGACACAAGGATGTTTACAAGCAAGTACCACAGTTGACAACAAACACGTAGGTGCGGCCAACATCCATCAGATGGCATCAACCAGCACCAGAGGAAGAGGGTGCGACAATAACGTACTATTTCCTGGCGAAAACGTGTGTGCAAATAGTCCCGGAAATATCTTTTCGCCCGGGGCTAGATAAGCCGGCCACCGGCCATGCAGCAAGCAGTTCTCGACTCGCCGAGTGTGGAGAAGATCTGCCGGTCCAGCGGTGTGCCACCTCCGCCATCCTCTCTTCTGCAACGATTGTGATACGTCACTCCCGTCGTGTTAGGCTATCTACCAGCTGCGAACAGCCGACTTCGATGTGGAACAGTTGTACAGGTATAGAATCGACGGAAACTCTGATTATAGGAATTAGTTGTTGTTTGCTTGATCTGCAGAAGGGATCCTTATTGTTTTTTAGTTTTGAAGACTGTCTTACTGTTGGTGGTTTATTGTAGTTTTCGTAATAAAAAAACAAGAGGTTGGAAAAACGAGTTGGTTCTTCCTCTGTAGATTTAGCAATCTCCAATCGGGAATTTTAATTACACACAATTTATAAGTCTCTATCAATTAAATTTTCACTGAACTGTGAGTAAATCCATGTCTACATCTACATCCATACACCGCAAGCCACCTGACGATGTGCGGCGGAGGTTACCTTGAGTAGCTCTATCGGTTCTCCTTTCTATTCCAGTCTCGTATTATTCGTGGACAGAAGGACTGTCGGTATGCCTCTGTATGGGCTCTAATCTCTCTGATTTTATCCTCATGGTCTCTTCGCGAGATATACGTAGGAGGGAGCAATATACTGCTTGACTCCTCGGTGAAGGTATGTTATCGAAACTTCAACAAAAGTCCTTACCGAGCTACTGAGCGTCTCTCCTGCAGAGTCTTCCACTAGAGTTTATCTATCATCTCCGTAACGCTTTCGCGATTATTAAATTATCCTGTAACGAAGCGCGCTGCTCTCCGTTGGATCTTCTCTATCTCTTCTATCAACCCTATCTGATATGGATCCCACATTAGTGAGCAGTATTCAAGCAATGGGCGAACAAGTGTACTGTAACCTGCTTCCTTTGTTTTCGCATTGCATTTCCTTAGGATTCTTCCAATGAATCTCAGTCTGGCATCTGCTTTACCGACGATTAATTTTATATTGTCGTTCCATTTTAAATCACTCCTAATGCCTACTCCCAGGTAATTTATGGAATTAACTGCTTCCAGTTGCTGACCTGCTATATTGTAGCTAAATGATAAGGGATCTTTCCTTCTATTTATTCGCAGCACATTACACTTGTCTACATTGAGATTCAAATGCCATTTCCTGCACCATGCGTCAATTCGTTGCAGATCCTCCGGCATTTCAGTACAATTTTCCATTGTTACAACTTCACGATATAGTACAGCATCATCCGCAAAAAGCCTCAGTGAACTTCCGATGTTATCCACAAGGTCATTGTATATTGTGAATAGCAACGGTCCTACGACACTCCCCTGCGTCACACCTGAAATCACTCTTATTTCGGAAGACTTCTCTCCATTGAGAATGACATGCTGCGTTCTCTATTGATTCTGTAACCGCAGCGACACAGTGTATGGGTATAGGGAGAACACTTTTCATAGTAATTTACAAAAATGTTCAAATGTGTGTGGATTCCTGAGGGACGAAACTGCTAAGGTGATCTGTCCTTAGACTTACACACTACTTAAAGTAACTTTATGCTAATAACAACACATACACCCATGCCCGAGGGAGGACTCGAACCTCCGGCGGGAGGGGCCGCGCAGTCCGTGACATGGCGCCTCAAACCGCACGGCCACTCAGCGCGGCAATAATTTACATTACGTTTGCTGATGAACACTGATGTAAAATAAGCAACCTCGATGGTGAAGATTTCAACAGTTTTTGGCAACGCAACGGTTAGTGTCTTTGTACGCCACACATCCGGCTCGTGGCACCCACAATGGAAAGTCAGGCGCGACTCAACAATCCCACCCCGCACTCAATTATTGATTCTGAGGCGGGTAGCGATACCACATTAAGCTCACAAACGTTGTAACATTTTTTTCAATTTTGTCGTAGGTAACTGCATCATTTTTGGAAAGCCAGAGGTTGAAGATGCCACTAGCTGCTAAGTTGTTAACGCTTAATGTGGACATTAATGGTGCTGCTACTCTTCCCTCTGGCACATCTAATATTATGTAGGTATCTGTAGATGAATTTCCAAATAGTGTGCTGCGTTCTGCCTTACAAGCTGTCAGCTTGGTTAGAAACATTCGAATTTACCTGTTTAAGTGGACGTTATGTGGTACCAGGTCATACCGGCTTTATGTAATGTAACAACAATAATAATTATGAAAAAAGAAAGAATTGAATGATTGGTTTCTTCTGCAGCATCATCTGCTGTTAAGAAATGCTATTCTGAAATGAAATGGCACAGGTTTTGGGTATTATAACCGTTGAAGACCAAAGACTGTGCGCTAAATTTGATGCCTTACACATCAAAAACCCAATATAAATCCACCGTGTATTTAGTTTTATTTCTGTATTTGAGCCATTTCATAAGATCAATAGTCCACATGTACGACATGATGGTGGTCAATACAATATAGTGCAACAACAGTTTAAAGTACATTTACGTTCTCAACAGTAACTGTCTGTGATTGAAACTTCGGGACAGTACCGCAATACAATGAAAGAATATTTCATTTGCACTATAAGAACAGATTTCAATGGAATATAATTTGGATTGAAATTTGCTGCACAATGGTATGGAAAGATTGTT